>NW_009224929.1:0-12330 GCF_000690835.1 Fulmarus glacialis
ATCACTGATCTCCATCTGGACATTGAGCTTATGCTTCCTGTCTTTACTGGAAAAGTCAAGTCCAGACAAACAAGTTAGCCCTTAGACTGGTACTTATTAAAGGGAAATACTTTTCAAACCACCCAAGGTCTTTATGAGGTTACATAGATTATGAGGAATTATACATCTGTACCAAGATGTGGGATCATGCGTACCTTTAAAGTCATGGTAGTTCTTAGAGTACTTGATTTTTTTGTTCTGACAGCTGAAAGGGGTTTAATGTGGGAGAAGGTATTTTTATATTTATTGAAAGACAGGTATGTAAAAAAGTCATATATGTGACTGCGATCATAGTGATGGATTATGTATGCAGAACTGGAGTGCAAAGAAAGAGACACACATGATGTCCACAGGTGCTTCATTCTTACCCGTAAATCCTAAGTTTGGAACATCTCCAGTCTCTTCTAAACCCTGACTACATCCATGCACTCAACACATATTCCTACTTATACTTATCTAGGAAAGGTGGCTGTACTTTTCACATGATTTGCAATTCAAATGTTGAAGAGGAATTAATAGGAGAGTTCAAAATGAGAGATAATGGGACAATTTTGCATGTAGGCATGTGGTTAATTTTATATATCCAGTAGAGAAAATCATGTCCCATGTAATGAATCACACGCTATCTTCTCAACAAAGCAAGGTTTCTCAAGAGGAAAATTGACTGTAATATAAGCAAATATAAAGATAAAATATGGAAGATAGAGCCTTTCAGAATAATGATCTGTTGACATTTTTTTTTAATATGGTTTAAAGAAAAGCCAGAAACTCAGGTGAATGGGAAATTAACAATAATGGGAGATGTCCACTCAGCTACAACCTAAATTTTAATTAATCCAAGATTTATGCCAGGCACCTAGCTTGTGATGTGACCCCTGGAAATATCTACAGCTGTTGCTGCAATCAAGAACATGTTCACTATTTGCTAAGTCTCCACAGGTAAAATAAAAAGGAGATAAATCATATTTATGGCTACAGTCAGGGTGTTTTGGAACTATGACCTGGGATACTGGTGACAACATGCACATAAGCACACGTTTCCATTGAATTGCAATAAATAGTAAGACTGGTGGTGTTAGCTATAGTGCTTTATTTGGATAGCCATAATTTCCAGGTTATTAACCTAATCATTTTAAAAGAACTTTTCACAGCATTAATCCCATTTACATTTAAGATGGAAACATTCAGAAAGGAGAAGCTCTATTAGCTGCACAATGTGAAGTAAATGGGAACACAGAATGCAGCTGAGTTAAAATCAGAAAAAAAGTGGAACTTTCTATAGGCATTAGTTAGCCCATAAGTATCAAGCAAAGCAGCAGTTTACTTTGTAGTCTTCCTTGACAACATACCCAGCATGGTCTGAGATTGAAGTCAATGTCTATATTTTAAAAAGTGCCATAGGAATCAGCTGAAAATGCACAATATGAAAACCATTCTGAGGCAGGAAGTATGGTAAGATATGTCATTACACAAAAATAGGGCCAGATCCTCGTATCCTATCTATCTTAAAGATTTAATTGCACTGAAGCAGCAGGACTTCTATGGAATAAAACAGTACATGACTGTGTCTATATTATCCATACATATAAAAATAAATACAATAGTTGATATACATCCTATATTAACAGTAAAAATGTAAGAGGAAGCATTAAGGCTATGCAATAGGTCTGAATTTGATGTTTACTAGTCTTTGAATAACTGATTTTGAATTTTAGTATTTTATATGATTCTACTGGGTCTTGCTGGGATGGAGTTAATTTTCTTCATAGCAGCCCATATGATACTGTGTTTTAGAGCAGTGTTGGTAGCAAACCAATGTTCTAATGGTTGCTGAACAGTGCTTGCACAGCATCAAGGCCTTCTCTGTTTCTCAAGCCACCCCTCCAGTGAGTAGGCTGGGAGGGTACACAGCTAAGACAGCTGACCGGAACTGGCCAAAGAGCTATGCCGTACCATATGATGTCATGCTCAATAATAAAAGCTCAGTGAAAGAGGGGACATTCATGGTTATGGCATTTGTCTTCCCAAGCAACCTATACATGTGCTGACGCCCTGCTTTCCTAGAAAAGGCTAAACACCTGCCTGCCGATGGGGAGTAGGGAATGAATTCCTTATTTGCTTTTGCTTGCACAAACAGTTTTTTTTACTTTATCTCAATCCATGACTTTCTCTCACTTTTGTCTTTCTGATTCTCTCCCCCATCCCACTGTGGGGGAGCAGGCAAGTGGCTCAATGGGGGCTTAGCTGCTGGCCAGGTTCAACCCACTGCAGAGATTTTGCCTGTTTGTGTAAACATGAAGCGTGAACGTAGGGACTCCCAAAAATAAATTATACTGTCCTAATTCCACTATTCTGAGTTGGATAGGAAAAGCCTTAACATGCTACATCACCATAAATTAGACCAGACATGCACACACATAAGAAGCTGGGACAGCTCCATTCAAGCTCTTAGCACCTCTGAAATAGGAGTTCATTCAAGTTTCCTTGTATGCGTGTTAGGATGCATGCATATGAAATAACTAAAAGTGTGTCATGTGAACATGTTCCTGAATGACACTGAAAACATAATTAACTTTTCCTTTCAATCTCGTATTTTGTGCTTTACCAGTGGTTTCTTATTTTTTAACTTAGTGAAATAAATTTTAACAGCACATTATCAATTCATCTCACTCTTAATCTACTGAGCTGATTTACTCAGGTTCAGCTCTGTTGAGTACATATCCATCTCTCCATGCACAGGCCAACTGGAAATACGTGTAAAATAATTCTTTCTTTGAATATACAGAGAGAAACACCACATGTAGTTTTCTGTTCTAAAAGTTTCAACAAGAGTCTGACATATGGACTGCAAAACTTAGGATCTATAAAGCCACAAGTTAGCTAATTATTAAAAATAAGGGATCACATTTGCTTAAGTTTCTTGACTCAGATTTCAAATGTGTCTATCCTAGGAAGGAAAAGAAACACTTGGTTCAGAAATTCCAGCACTTTTGAATTATATAAAAGAACATATTGATAATTGTAATGAGAATACCACGATATATTTCAATCACTATAATTAATGTTTAAAGGTTATTAATAACCTGAAAAGAAGGAAACAAAACATGGGAGAAATGTGAAATGCAATGTCAATTGGATAAAACAGGCCAAAAATGTTTTGAAGGACCAGGAATAATGAGTGTTCATGCTTGCCATTTTAGAAGACTGAAGACTGTGTATAAATAGAAAGCTGTTCTTTAACATCTTTTTTAATGATCTGGGAGAGTAAGTAAGTAAGAAGGCATCCTAGTGAAATCTGCATGATGAGCCTAACTAGCAAGTGTTTTAAATGTTTCTGTGGAGAGCAATGAGATATAGAAATCTGACAAGAATAAAAGTATGGGTAGAAAATAATAAGATTCAATTTGAAAAGATGCTAGATAGTATGTCTAGGAAAAAAAGTAATCTTGAAAAAGTGATAAAAACAAGCAGACAGAAACAGAGAAACCTAGAGAGCAACAGAGCCAGTATCTGAGGGTGATAGCAGACAGAAATTTAGACATGATTTCACGTAATATTGTAGTGAAATGGCCAATGGAGTTCTGGCATGATCTATAGAGGCGATACAATAACAGGTCTTGTCTATACCACTCCAGTATGACCACATTTAGGATATTGAGTTCAGTTCTGGACAACTCACTACTAGGAAGATACTGACAGGACCTCAGAGGACAGAGAAAAAAAGGAATGGAAGGCTGAAAGGTTGGTTATGAGAAAAGTTAAGGAACTTAACAAACATACATAACAAGACTAAGTGATACCCAGAACACTGACATCATAGGAATCTGCACATACTGGAAGATTATGAACATCTTAAGAGAAGAGAATTAGAGGAAGGCTAGAGGTATAGATAGAATTAACTACATAAAATGTTGAACCAGAGTACTTCTTTCAGCTAAAACATTTTATGTAGTACTCTGTGGGAGATTATCTGAAGTACAGGAGGAAAAAGACATCACTTTAAATACCCAAAACTAGATTAGAGAAGAAGTAAAGACACCAGATTGTTCAATGTATTTTTCTTCAAAGGTTCTCCCAGCTTATTCAATGTCTCTTTCTAAGGTTGAAATGCCATCAGCCAGCCTCTGCGTTTCTGTCATGCAACACATGGAGCATTTTATTTGATTCCTCATATAATCACAGTCTTGAAAAACTTCACAATTTTCACTGTTCTTTTGTCTGCATCCTTGATTTTGCTACTACAGACACTAAAAACCCTGCAAAATAGGAGAAGGAGTTCCCATGGTTTAAACTGCTTAATGGATTTAGGAATTAGAAATGAAAAGGATATGAATGACAGAACAGTGAAGTGACTTTACAGCAGGATTTTGTTTTTAAACCTTCACATTCTTTTCAGAAAAGTTTCGTGTAACTGTGTCTTTCTTCATCATATCATCACTCTCTAGATAAGTAAAATATAGTTAGCATAAAATATTTCACTTCCTTTATACTAATGCCAGCTGTCTGTCATTGACTTTGAGAACTGGCCTTAAGGCAGGTGTAAAATGGCCTTAATATGACAAAGAACCAGACGCACAAAAATAGCAACCAACAAGCAAAATTTATTTTCAAATAAGTAAAATATTGCAATAGTCATTCTGTTGCCTTTCAAGGATAAGCAGAAAGAGACAAATAGGTCAAAGGACCCATCCAACACTGCCAGGTTGTGGAGCGAGAATCGCTATTACCAAACTTAGAAACCTTATTGCCATACTTCTTAGCAATGAAAACACACCGTAGGTGTAGCAAAAGTAGATGAAGATGATACTGGAGCTAATACAACCCGTTAACTCCAGAAAAAAAAAAAAAAAAAGTACTGCTACTTTGTCATAACCTTTGTTGAGTTTCATTGTTTAGTTTTAACAGTCATGGGTGGCAGCATTGGTAAAGCACCACTCTACCATGTACTGTAACCAAAAGTGCCACAATAGGTTATACATTTTCCTTTCAAAATACAAGTTTACTCAGCTTCAGTTATTCTGCTTTTATACTAGCTTCAGTTATTCTGCTTTCATACTTCTAGCTTCCAAGCTGAAGAATGCAAGATGTCTCCACCCCAGGCCAAAGGATCTTTGTTGCCCATCAGTTTGTAACCCTCTCTTCCTAGGCCCTTTTGATATGTACAGGAAGCTTTTACCATGTAAGAAGGGACACTGCCAGCAGTTTGAACAAAATTTAAAAGTACAGAGCAATTCCCTACCGGCTAAAGCACACAAAAGATGGCTAGGACTAGAGAAAAACAGCACTAATACGCTTACTAAGAAACTCTCTGATGAGTATTTCCTGTCCAGGCAGCCAGTCAGGTAGGCAAAGGATGGCAATATCTTTGCTCCTTGCTACAGTGTTGCTGAGTTCCCATCTTCCAATTCCCTGTTTGCTTTTTTTATCCTAGGATTTTGTATCATCTGACAGGATTGCTTTTCCTCTTCAATCTTTGGGCTGCTAACTAGCCCTATCTGAACAATCTTAGCTCTGCCTGCAATGTTACGTGGCTCTACTCTATGAAGTTCCTCACAGCTTGGCAATTTCCTCAGCAGCCTGAGCTAAGGTTACACAGCTGAGCCACGTCAAAACTCACGTTTAATGACATGAGGCTGAAGCTCTAGCAGGAAGGTTAATGTACCCTGTTGCTTCTACAAAATGGGCTTAGCTTCCAACATGTACAACTCAGAGGCAGACTCTCGCCTCATAATTCCTTCTACAGCTTGCTTTTAGAAACACCTTAAAAGGTGTTCGTAAAGGTTGCTGCTATTTTCTGAAGTCCCCTGAATTGTCTATACGTGGTGGTTTTAATAAAATCAGTGATAATATTTTGGGGTTTTGTTACAGAGTAGCTGACTTGCTTCAGCCTGATTGTCTCCTTTCCACTCCTGTTCAACCAGATTGCTTGGATGTGAAACTGTGTGCTTGACTGAGACTTGATAATTGTTTGTCATCAACTCATTTGAATGCTGTAATTATTTCTGTCTTACAAGATCAAAAATACACATGCAGAAAATACACAACCAACTGAAACAGATACATAACTAACAATTCAAAAAATGTGCTGGCAATGACTGATTGCTTCCCCCATCACAATATGCTCATGATCTCCCCAAATGGCTATGTGCAATATGACCCTTTACACAATGCAACTCACTAGAAACAGCAACTGTTGAAAATTTAAAAGACCTGAGTAAGAAGAAAACATCTGCCAGTGTCCTACAGGGAATGTCACCCCTAAGAAACTGAAAAACCCTGAGATCACATGGCATATGCTTCCTATAGCCCTGGAGTGTAAAAGTGACTCATTTATGTTCTGTGTACCATAGTAACTATTGATCTTCAGTAACACTCTTCTTTTGCCATTCCATGTGCCAATGTTTTGTCCTGAAGAGAATGTTCTTTTCTAGTTCTATGATCTAAAAACACAAGAAGAAAAATCCGGGTTTAGCATCTTGTATTTAAACCAACACATGAGTAAAACAAAGGGACATTATGAGCAGAATGGAGGTAGTATTCACAGGTTGATGAACTTTCCTACTGGTTCCAGTTTTTGTGGGTTTTTTTCTCCACTCTAACATTCCTGCGTGAATTTCTTTAGTTTCATTCAAATCTAGGCCTAGAGTGCCTGCTGGCCTAGATTCAGTAACAAAACGTGGCATAAGATGTAACAGAAGAGTTGCATCTGAAGGGGTCAGTCACATCTGATACAGAAAAAGTTCAGTAAGTGAGGGTTTGGACTTCTGAATTCATTGTACTGAAGCAAGTACTTATTGCTTCCGAAAGGTATCAAAGAATATTTCTATCTACTATTGGTCTCATGTGAATATATGAGTGTTATGGCTTTTTAAATTTGGAAACTTCTATTTGTGATTTTGGGCTTATTCTATTTACTCTCTGGTTTTGACAGTAAGAGCAGTTTAAAAAAAAAACAACCACATTTGAACTTTATTTGTGCACTTGAGTTGTGTTGATATTTTGATTATAAAACATAGCTTCTCATATTTCTGCTGGAAACACCAAAAGGCAGGAACATCAAAAATTTGACAAACTTGAAAGCATGCAAACATAACATCAAATTATAGTAATGCTTAGAAAAATGAGAAGAAAAAATAGTGACTACAATAGGATTTTTTTAACTTAAAACGTATGAGGGAAAGGGATGAGGGAAAAGCTGTAGATGTGGTCTACCTGGACCTCAGTAAAGTCTTTGACACTGTCTCCCACTGCATTCTCCTAGAGAAGCTGGCAGCTCACGACTTAGACAGGTACACTCTTCGCTGGGTAAAAAACTGGCTGGACGGCTGAGCCCAGACAGTTGTGGTGAATGGAGTTAAATGTCACTACAAGAAGGACATTGAGTTGCTGGAGCGTGTCCAGAGAAGGGTAAGGAAGCTGGTGAAGGGGCTGGAGAACAAGTCTTATGAGGAGCGGCTGGGGGAACCGGGATTCTTTAGTCTGGACAATAGGAGGCTAAGGGGAGACCTCATCGCGCTCTCAGGTGGGTGGCGGTCTCTTCTCCCAAGTAAGTAGCGATAGGATGAGAGGAAATGGCCTCAAGTTGTGTCAAGGGAGGTTTAGACTGAACATTAGGAAAATTTTTTTTACTGAAAGAGTGGTGAAGCACTGGAACAGGCTGCCCAGGGAAGTGGTTGAGTCACCATCCCTGGAAGTATTTAAAAGATGTGTAGATGAGGTGCTTAGGGACATGATTTAGTGGGCATGATGGTGTTGGATTGACGGTTGGACTCGATGATCTTAGAGGTCTTTTCCAACCTTAATGATTCTATGATTCTATGATTCTATATTTAGAAAAAATAGTTAAGGAAGTCATTCAGCTTTTATAATGATAAAAAGACAAAAACTTAAAAGTACAAAGTCAATATCAGTCCCCTCTTTCTGTCATTCAATTCCACCACGCTCATCTCATGGAATTTATCTATGATATAGTTTATTCTACTTTTTTTTAAGAAGCAGGAAAAGGAAACATTCAAGCAGTTGTACTTCCTATGCCAATATTTTTTCACAACTGTAAATGAACCTGGTATAAACATTTAACATGCTTTGGTAGAGGGGAGGGGGGGGGAATACTGTTATAGTTCTTCACTCTTTTTTTTTTTTTTTTTTTTTGAGATTTATCAGATTTCTTTGTTGATTGAATTTCAGAATATCATGTCAGACCATGTATAGCTTGCAGGGCTGGCTATTAATCTTAGAAGTTTTATAAGCAAGCAATCTACATACCTGTCAAGAAGATACATCATTTGTCTGCATGACCATATTGCATTTTCTAGACCTTTCAGATTTGAAATGTGATGACCATTCAGAAATTGTATATGCAAGTTCTGTGTAAATCACTAGTTGAATGCCTCTGTAAGAGACAAAGCAAACGTACTCTGGAAGTGCTTCCGCCTCTTACGATGAAAAAAAAATAAAAAAGGTTTTTCAGACTCTTGGACTGAACAGAGAACTTTTACTGGTATTAGGTTCATCATATTTACTTCTTTGTAGGACCAGGGTCATAGCAATCATATATTAAGTCTAGACATAAACCCACATACATATACAAATAATTGGAGCAGTGTTGTCACTTAGTATTTAAGTATTCTCACAGATATGCGTTTCTATTTGTTTAGAAATTAAAATCATTCCAGAGCTTCATAAAGCTTTGTCCAAACTTTCTGCATGGGAATTAGTGCATTAACACATATTTTCTGGCAACTCAGAATCATAGAGAAGAGATTATATCTTGCTTTTATTCATAGTTCCCATTACTGATATTCTCCAATGTTTTCTTATTCTAATTATAAAAATAAATTCAAGCACTCACACAGTATGCGTTTTTACTGAGCTTTGCAGTAACTTTTAATGTAAGCACCTCTACTACAGAAGAAATGTTAGGATTTATGGAAGACGTTCTGAATGTAAAAGTTATGAACTTCATCTAGTATAATTTTTCCTTCAGCATTTTTGAATATACAAAAGTTGATCATTCCATAATATTTATTTCTGCCAGATTTATTACTTCTTCTTTTTCTATTTTATCAGTGTTTCCCCTCATTTTAGAACACAACATAAATATGTATAATGAAGATTTATTTTAATAATCACTATAACTGTTGCCTATACACAAAAACATCTCTCTATTTTTCTTGGGAACTAGGCAGAGACAATGTTCCTAAACATTTCAGTGCTCACATTAAGCTCTTATTTGCATTTTGTAAGGGCTTAAATACCTTTGAAATATGGTTAAGGGTACTTTTGAAAAAAAATTATCTTCTCACTCTGAGATACCACAGTCACATTTTCTAAAACATATTCCTTATAGCTTTACCATCATAACAATGAAAAATTTTTTCTTATTATGGCAGTGTATAAAATAAATAAATAAAATATTTCATATTGAATGAAAATTATCCATTTTCATAAGACTGGTCTCTCTTTTGCAGATGCCAGTTGTGCACATAAATTTTGCAACTCAGCTATTATGCCCTCAGTTAAATTAGTCTCCCTGCTGACGTATGTGAACATAGAAAACAATTTGGAATATTTAGGGTCAAAACTAATTTCATAGGTATAAAAAATGGGTATCAGTCTTACAGTCAAATCTTTTTTCATTACTTCCAACCACAGTACAGAATATCAGGTCTTAGTCTTAGTTCCTTCACACACACACTCTCAAAATTTGACCCCCAATTTCTAAAATCATACTTTGATTAATACAGTACCTACCCACCTACCTGCTCGTTTCTCTTAACTAGACAATAATGATATGCTATTACACACTGTGTACAGCTATGCTATGCACATATTCATACAGCTTGTTTAGTTCCTTTCCTAATATTATTTTCAGACTTGATATAAAGTTTTCAAGTCAGCCAAAAAGAAGTGTTTAGCTTCAACAGAAGTCCAGAGGAAAAGCCTGCTTGTGAATCTTAGCTGCATGTTAGCTGAGGTGTTTCTAGTCTTCTACTTTCGAAAGAAAAAAAAAAAGGCATTTGAGTTTCCACCTCCTGCCCATTGTTTATTTGGCAACTGCAGGAGCAAAGATCAGCCCACAGTGGAGTAAGTCAAACTGTATTTATTACTAGGGTCCTACAAACTGAGTCATAATTGGAACTATGAACCTGCAGAGACCCTTGTTAGAGTTTAATGGACTGGCAAGGTCAGCACAGCTTTCATAGTGAAAATGAAAGTGCTGTCTAGGAGTTTAATGAGCACCATGACATTTCTGCATGCCCCCAAAAATTCCTGAGAGCATCTGGAGCTGGTTTGACTTGTTGCAACATTGATTTTTCTTATTTTTCTCTCCCATGTTTTTTTTCTTTCTGAAGGCAAACTTGTTTGTATATGTCTTAAGAGGAGGGGTACTTGTTTAGGTAGAAAAGTGGGAGGCTTTTTTCTTGAGAATTGGTTTTAAAGCTAGTCTCAGTATCTTCCTTTGGAGAAAACTTAAATCTAATTCCACCTTTCTCTGTACTTCTGATGGGGAAGGGAAAGGCAATTACCAGCATAATTGTTCAAGGTTTATGGTGAATATTGTCCGTGTGATCTTCCAAAGAGAGTTGGATTATTGCTAGGAATTTGGTTCAAAATAAAGTGGCTGTACATTCCTTAATCAAGTGTCTGGAAATAATATCCAACTTTTTCCTATCCATTAACAAAGGCTTAGTTCACCAGTTATGCTATAAATCCAGACAAAGCTACAAACAAGCACATTTGTTTATAAAATAATAAAAAAAAAATTTAGGAAGAAGGGGGAAAAAAGGATCTTCTTGCCATCTATAGTAACTTTAATTCCTTGGAATGGTTGCTATCTTTATATCTCATTAACCAATCCATTCAGAATCACTAGGGCTGGAGGGCTAATGAAGGCTTCTCTGAGTCTCACAATACCTATTAAAGCAGTAGACCAATCCTTAATGTTGTGAAACTTCCAATTAATTTTTTAAGGTCAGCCTGTCACAGTGCAATCAGGAGTACAACCGCTACACACAATTCCATGGAGAACAAGGTTTTAAGGTATTGGCTCTCCAACTATTACTCCTTTTGGGTGAAAAAAAAAATCTATTCCTCGGTGCCACTTTAGTAATATGTAATAGAGTAGGAGCAAGGATATGCCAAGAACAATCAAACATATGAAGAGTTTCTCATGACTAGGTGTAAGTGGCAGTTTGCAAGGCATGGCAGAGCAGAAATGTCAGCTTAAGAGACAGGGAGAAATGTTTTTTATTGCATCTTTTCCTCATTGTTTAATTTACCATTATTCCACATGTTGAGCCCCAAGGGGGCTTTTCTTTTCTGATACACTGGCTTGGCCGGACAAAGCTCCACTCCCCAGAGTGTCAACATACCATTATTACATACCATGCCAGTTCAGTGCTTTCCGTTCAGAATAAAGTATCTTACTGGACAACAGCAACTATTAAAATATTTTACTTCATAGGTAAGTGGTTTACCTACAAAGGAAAAAACTTTGCGGAAACCTGAACTAAGGTAACAATGCTTTTTAGCTTATTGCAATTATTAAAAAGCTTATTGCTTATTATTAATGGAAGGAAAAATTATATTCTCCTCCAAATTGGTGCCCTTTCTTCTTAAAAAGGCCTCTGATTTCTCAAGAGACCTATTCTTCTTCCAGAGAGACTGCTGTCAGAGGCCCACCACCAAAAGGCATGTGGCTTCTTACAGTGATTAATGACAGAACCAGTCCATAATAGAATGTATTTATTTAATTTATTGAATACAGTTGTAGTCTGAAAAGTTTTTCTTCTGAGGACCAAAACATCCATTCTTAAAAATACACTGGTATAAATCACTGCGTGTGGCGCTCTGCCCTGTTGCTGCTGCCCTGTGGTGGCCAATTTGATGGGTAGTCCCTTTTTGGTGGCAGTGACATGTTTCCTTCATGTTCAAACAGGAAGCAATTCCAGAACATTCTTTTCTTTAAACACAAATCTTATATCTCTAGAAGTCATCAAAGTGGAAGACATCTTTAAATGTGACTACGTACTATTACAGTATCAAGGGCAAAGACTTTCAGGTTAAATGCAAAGCGCCTACACAAACACCATGAAGCCACATACAAGTTCGTATGCAGTATGTGTCTCATACCTAGGTTCATGGCAGCAGAATGACCAGATTCCTGCTAGCCTCCAATACTCAGGTGAAAGAAATAACGTACAAGCCTAGTGCATGGGAATACACTGCCCATTACAAGCAGCTGGCATGGAAACCATATGGGTATGTCGTGGTTTAACCTGGCAGGCA
>NW_009224930.1:0-44794 GCF_000690835.1 Fulmarus glacialis
TTTCGGTGACATTCCTCCCTCTGTGCAGTTGGCTGGCAATTTTTCCCCTTTTTATTGCTGGAAGAGATTATTCTAAGCAAGAGGAAAAGAAGAAAAGCCTTTGTAATTTTTACAAAGGTTTTTTAGAACATACTGTTTAAATGACAGTCGAAAAACAATTTTTTTTTTTTTTTTTGCAATTGGTGATTTTCTTAGCATTCAGGTTGATGCTCTTTCCTTAGTACGGATGTTCCAAAGAGATAATTGATTTCTTTGACCATATCTTTGATCATAGCTTATAATTACTACCTGTATACACCTATGTTTGTATGTATCTTTTGAGAGTCAGTAACAAAAATTGTTTTTATTAAGAGCTTTCCAAAACAGAGATTAAAAAGGACAGAGGAAAACATGATAACCTAGCAGCCAAAGCACTCTTTACGTACGATCCAAACATTTTGGACCAAATCCTTAGCAATATAAGTTGGCATAGTGAACCTCACTGATTTACCTCAGCTGAAGACCTAATTCCAGTGCACGACATACTCAGAATATGTAAAAGATATTCCAGAGACACAAAAAAGCATGGTCTTGCATTTCAAGAAAAATCAAACTAAGCTAGACTAAACCAAAATACATTCTTACTCTCTACTACAGCAATTATCTCTAGTGACTGCAAATTCTTTGTTTCCCATTCACACAGGCATGTTTTTAACCAGAAGCTGTATGTGATGCTTTAAAACGAAAAGAAGTAATTTCTCGTTTGATTTTTTTTTTTGGTGATAGATGTGCAGTTATTTCACTCTAGGATATGTGAACAAATCTTTAAGAAATTAAATGCATTCTGCTTTATTATTGCGTATCCTGTAAAGGCTTTTAGTGACTCCACTGTTTCAAGTGGCTTTAAAATGATAAGTTTAATAGTCACATTTTTAAAGTTTTATTTCTGTGTTGTTTTACTTGCCTAATCAAATTTATCCAGTGCAGCATGGTGATCAGGCAGCATTTCAGGTAGTGGCTTATCAGTTAGTTTAATAGGAGGTTTCCCAAATCCCCCCTGGAATGAGATGTTCTTTAGGAGAAGGGGCAGGTTCCCCACATTCAAAACCGATCACCCTGCTGACTTCCTTCCCTGGGTTTCTTCAGTCATTTCTCTAATGTGTCAAGCCACTTTGCTACAAAATAAATATTCAGAGATGGGGAGGGAGGGGGGGAAAAGGGAGGAAAAAATAGGCCTCCCGGTGAGCTATTGATTTGAAATATGAAACGTTTTATTGATACAAGAAAAACCCAGACATAAGGAAGCAGTTTGATATTGCACAATATTTGAAAAAAATCATGTGCATCTGTTTAGCACAATATACTGCATAATGACAGCAATCTTCCCTGTTTGTATCTATTCATCTGATTATACAGCGTAACAATTCTTTTTGCTACACATTTATTTACTAAAGGATTTTTTTAAATGGATAATAAATTAGTAAATCAGATATCATGTGCTTGGGAAAATATGTTAGTTGACTCCTTACACACAAGATAGTTGCAATTCATATTTTATGTGATATTCAGTGATACTTGCATATACAGCTGAAGTTACGTGCTTCCCTTGCGGCAAAGACAAAGGAAGTTTTAAATCACTATTTAGTACTCTTTCATCTAGGCACATGTTATTTTGAAAAGCTTCAGTTTTTAATACTGCAATGCAGCACTGATGTAATGAAGAGCTTTGACTTACTTGAAGTATAACCCAGTGGCCTTCTTTTGATGCTTTTTCCATAGCTATTTCTGCTGCAGCTTCCTGTCCTTGACCCAACGATACATTGTGAAGTTCTCCTGAGTCAATGGTAAATTCAAACTTGTTCCCTAAACAGAACAATATACTGTACTACTTCGAGCCAAATAATGAAGTGTTCAAACAAGCATGTGTTCTACACACAGTGTTTAAATGGCACCACATCGCATGAGTCACTAAAGTAAAAAAACAGCCCTCAAAAATGTAGTTTCAATAAATCAGCTGAGCTAGGTTATTGTATTGCTTTCTGGCTAGGTATTCTACATTAGCAAAATACTGCTGTGTCTGAAAAGGAACCCAGAAGTGGAACAATTGATTCCTGCTAATGGATTCCCTACCTATTGCCTATATAAATATTTCAATGCACGCAGAAGTGGGTATGTTAGAAATGTATCTAAAGAAAAAATAAGAAACGAAATTAATGTCTCACTGAAGGTAACATTACACACAGGCAATAGAAGGGGCTAAACAGAAGTCCTTACACTGGCAGTTTGGTCAGAGGAGGATTAGCAAGTTTTCTGCATATCTAGGCAGTAGGGTCAAATCTGTTGCTCAAGTATACTTACGCAAGGTTGATGACTTGCGCTAGTAAAATGCAGAAGAGCAGACAGCTACCTCCTATTTCAGAAAGCAGCCAGCATTCACCCAGGCAGCTGTCTGAGTCAAGCACTGTAACTTTCATCAGATAGTATGTGTTCCAGATGTAATGCCGTCTGTGCATTAACATGTGACAGCACTCAGCAGTAATGGAAAGACCTCATTTATTTCTCTGGTTGTGGTAGTTAGAATATCTAAGACCAGTGGCCTGCTAACTAATTTGATAGAAATTTCTTTTATTTCATGGTAAAAGCTGTGTTTTTTTATGATTGGTGGTAAAAGGGTCTACTCCAGAGTAATGGTTCAGAATCGATAAGGGGAGCAGTTCAGGAGATAAACACTGCTGGGGAACAGCACTACCTTCTTTGAAAGTTTTTGTGAACATTGGACACATTTGGTTCCAAGTTACATTCGGGCAAAGTCCCCATAAATTAAGAATTGCAGTTGACAGAGCCTCAGGGAAAACAACAGTTAAGGTATAAGACCCATCTATGGGGCATAATATTTTATCATGACTTCTATTTGGTAGAGATCCAAGTACAACACACGTTCGGGTCACTCACAATGCAGAATCTGTCCTTCAAAGGGCTGAGACTAGTAATGCAAACTGACAGCACAAGTCATCCCGGCCGGTCTGCTGTCTCACATCGTTATCAGGTTCAGGAGAGAACTTTCTGCTTTTCATTCTTTTAGAAATTTCTCTTTTCTGGACATTCCAATTCCATCGCTTCTGCTTGTCCTTTCCAGGAGCCTTCAGTATCTCTGTTCAGGTAACAAAATTTATTCATCGTTGTCCACACTTGAAAAAATACTATGTAGAGCCAGTACATTTGAGCACAAGCCTATGGATTTTGAAAATCGATGTAACTAAAGTTTTTGATTTTTGAAAAACAGTGTGTAGGATCATTATAATAGAGACACTGTACCCTGATTTCTCTCCATGCAGAGTTAGAGAGAAAATTAAGTAACTGTTGAAACAATGGTCAGTGTAAATTCAGAGAGTTCACAAAGCATCAGTTTCTTTTTTTGTAACTAAAAGCTTTAGAACAGATGTGAAATTAATAGAAAAGATTTGTAATACTTATCAGTGTTTATTTTCGCAAAAGCTTTGGATTTTATTTGTGGCCAAATTCCCCATTTAAAACATTTTTAAATCTTTTAAAACCATGCAATACAGACTCTGGGTATCATAAGCTTAAATCATACACATATAGAAATGTTCCTCATAGTACATGAATCCATTCACAGATGATAATTAAATGTGTCAGCTTGCAAGACCAGCTAAGCCTTCACCAAAATATGGACAAAATTCTAAACGTAAGGCTTTTCTGAAATGTCTGCCTTCACAAATTAAATGTGGACTTTTGTGTGTAAGCCTTTTAGTGTGTCAACAAAGCTAGAAACACTGAATTGTGCTGAGAAAGAGTATTAATACAATATTCCAAGGTCAGTTGAACTCTGATTTCTCTAGAAGAATTTCTATTAAGAAATGGCCAGATCAAAGACATATGGTGAAATGCTTGAAGTTTTAGAAGTCTGTAAGAACCAGATCTAAATTTTCCACTGTTGTAAAAACAAAAAGGGGGCTCCACACCATTATTTATCATGTTGTACAGGCATGTGCTGTGTTCTGTTACTTGGTATTTAATCCAGAAGTGCATTCAGCTATGTATTAGTAGCGAGCACTGAGTTATAAGCCATGGGAGCCGTAAAAGATAGGACAGAAATAAACTGTTGGCTGCAATTGCCCCTTTGGAAAAGAACAGGAATTTTGAGAGGGGAGGGAAGGAGTTTCCTTGTCCCCAGTGGAGTTTATTATTCTCTGGAAACAGGTAAACCAACCCTGGCTCATGAAGATACTTTAGAATAGGAAATGTTTTGCCTTTGAAATGTACCAGATTACATGTCATTTCAAATAGTGTTCATGGTGAAGATACCCCTGGGACCACCTTACAAGAGCTTTATTTCTTGCCTGCAAATTAGTCAGTTCAAAACACTTCTCTCATCTCTGCCTTCAGCTCTTAATACCACACACGCCATTCGTAAAATAGGGGATAAGAATGAAAAGACCCTGAATACAAGAGTACAATTAAAAAAATGAAACAAAAGACTGTAAAGGCAAGAACAAGACAGGTTTCTGCCGACAAGGAAAAGAATGAAATTCTGGTGCATTTTTTGGAGGCATTTCAATAAACCCTCTTTTTTCCGTTTCAGCAGGGGCTCGTTGAAACAGCTATGTTTTCCAAGTGGCAGACAGACAATAGCGTCTAAATTATTTTTAAGAAAGCACTCATAGCGCTAAGCACCCACTACTACTAAATCCGTCCTAGAGGAGAAGGGTGGCAGAAAGAAGAAAGGTCAACAAATGTATGAAGTTCTTTGTGTAATGCCTCACTGACATTTTCCAACTCACTCAGCTGGCTTTTATTTTTTAATTTTTTTTCCAGAACCCTGGTAAAATGCAGTAAAGGATTTAACGTTATCGTCTGTCTCTCTCTAACTTCTGACATCTCTTTATAACAAGAAAGAGTCACAGCCAACTGTAACAGGAGGGCAATACAATGAATCCTGGTAAGACAGGGAAGGGGGGAGGTTCAACTTTGCTGCCCCTTTGCCCCTATTTCTTCCTCACAGAACAGAAGTGCCATCTGTTCCTAGCCCTAACATGCATGCATTTGATTTCCATTCAGAAGTAACTAACACAGGAAAAAGATTATCAAGTGATCTAAGGCACTATCAGCATTAGCAAGTCTTCCCCATCCAGTGTTTTGTTTGCACCTCCAAAGATCTGCAGATGAAATGGATACGGGCAAGTGCCTTAATTGCCTCGAATTATTCTGTTCTCTGGTAGAGGACCATATGGTCAAAGTGTGGAACACGACCAGGCTAAGGATATTTAGGTGCTTGGGTCAGAAAGAGAATTAGGAAAATCAAACGAGAGGACGGATGTTTAGATTTTCCAACCTGAATTCAGTACACCAATCTCTATTACTTGGTGCTGTAATACATCATCATCATAATGCAAAATCAAGTCACAGCGCGTTGTGTGAGGCTAGACAGTCAGTATTAAAGTTTCAAAAGAATCTGTAAAAATGTTTCTTAGGCTTCACAGTCCAATTTGTTGCATTCGCCAGTAAAGAGCCCAACCACCCAAAATCACCAAACACTTTCCAGTCCAGCAAACTCAGCTTAAGATCCAAAAAACCAATGAGAACGTCTTTGCTTCATAACTCGCTGCAGGTGCCCAAGACCCCGTGGATCCCTCAGTTAAGCCTGATGTCTTATTGTTGAAAGTAATGGGGTGCAGCAGCTGATGTCAGCGAAGGAAAGGCGCCTACAATGTGCTCTTTGCAAAGCAAGGTAACGATTGAACAATAGGTGCAGTAGGATTTCTCTGTCCCAGCCCTTCAGGCACTTCAATGCTCTTTCCTCTTGCTGTCTATACCTGATTATTTTAGCAGCCTCTCATTTCTTCATCTTCTCATCTTTTCCCCCTTTGCTGAGGCTGCCTGCCCACCTTGTTACTTAAAGCACTTCTATGGCCAGAAATGGACCATGTCTTCTTCCCAGCTTGACACCAGCTTTCTTCCCAAGGACTGGGGAAGGACCTTAAGCGTGGGAGAAGCATGGCCAGAGCTGTTATAATGTAAACAAACTTGTAAAATGGTTCAAGAGGGCAAAGCCAAGAAAATGGCTAGCGAGTAGCTTGTGCTTTAGACTACCTGATTTTGTGCAAGTCAAATATTGTTTAAGCTGTATCTGAAATCTGAAGCTGATCTGTCTGGCAAACCTACTGATGTCTACATTGTCAAAATACATGAGACAACATTTCATTTCTCCAAATTTCCATTAATTTCATTGCCTTATTTTCTTTTTTTTCCTCCTACACCAGGATGACATTTTTGAAGTGTACTTCTAAGAGCATAATTTGATCAAATGATCCAAGGGAACTCCCTATAGACGTCCATGATTTAATGCTAGAGCTGTTCTAAAGGTTGGCATGCCTGACAATGGCAAGTGGTTTAACCCCAGTTAATTTTTAGATAATAAATATAGTGTGTTTTTTCCGAGTCAGGACTGTATTTTGTTTACGCAGGTCAATCAGAAATGTGTGAAATAAAGGCAGGGTCCAGCCATGCATGGTGGTGAGCATTCTGGGCATCCCAACCTCGGTGAGAGCAGAAGGTGCTCGGCACCTTGCTGGAGTCGTTGTGCATGTCCTTGTGCGAGATGCTTGTAGGTGACTTCCAGATGACCTTGAGGAGGTGGGGCAGGAATTCACTGGTTGGCTGATTTATGGTTCAGTACAGTAGATACTCTCTGCTCTGAAAACAAGTAGGATCAGCAGCTGATCTGAATTTCTTTGTCCTCCCTTTCCCTTCTCCATTTGGGATTTCACTTTCCGGCTCGCAGCACATGTACTGGAAGCCAAAGAAGCCTCTTTTATTAGGTTAGTATTTTCATCCTAGTCCTGACTCACATCCGTGCAGGCTTTGGGCTCCTCTGCTCTGTACCCATTTATCACTCTTTTCAAAGGGAAGAAGGAAACTCTTGGTATGGGTGCAAAACTTAGAAGAGATCTGTGCCGAATAAGAGCAAGAACACAGCTGCACAAGACTCAGCAGAGTCTCTCTTTCTCAGAGACAAAATGCAGTGAAGGAAGAGATGGCACTTTAAGCTAAATCAGAGATCATTATACAATACTCTTTCCATTCAGCTCATTCTAGGAGGAATATGTACATGCGGCAGCAGCACTTGGGACATGAAGAGCTACTTTGAAAGTAGATGCGGTTCCTGGTGTTTGAGATGGGGATGGAGAGTGGAGAGTGAGAAAATTGTCTGTCCCTGCAGAGGTGCCCCCCAGCCACAGCAACGTCTGTGAAATCATGCTTTTCTATCCTTAACGAGAAAGCAGCCTGGACTGGCTGAGAGCAAACTCAGGTTGTGGGAACCATTTCAGACTGACATCCATTGCCTGAGGAGGAAGTTTCCAGGGGCCTGGCAGAGCCGGTTAGCAGCATGAACAGCTCAAGCTGCAGCAAGGAGACCCGAGCAGAAGTACACGAGCCTGTCCTGCTGTGGCGAAGTAGGAAGGCACGCAACCAAGGCCTGAAAATCATTAGGCAAAGGACTGTTCTGTGGGCTGCATGGCCACACGTACAGGTGTACACATACATAGTCATAAATGGGAGCTCGTGCAGGGTTCGTGCTGTACCAGGGAGCTAACTGGGGTGTGAAAGTAACATTTTCTCTTTCAAACAGACTGATGTAAATGATAGTTGAGGGTGTAACGCAGGCCGTCGGGTTCTTTACACTCAGCCTCACATTGTCAGAAGGTTTTGCTCACTGCACTGTCCTGTGAAGCACAACAGTAAAAGCTTGTGACAGGAGGGAAAGAAAGGTGTATGCCAGTGGTAGCACTAGATTAAAACAGCAGCACGCAAGCACACTGACCTCTTCCTGAGTGGTAACCTTGAGTGAGAGCTAATTCACTGGATTGATTTTATTCAGCTTGTCCATGAGAAAGTAGAGCACGGCCGCATTGACTGCAACTGGCCAAAACTGCTTGCGAGCTTCAGTGATCTTTATGATGTTTATTTCAGCTTCCAGGTCCTTAAAGATATTGGTGATGTTAAGATGTAGTATTACGCTCAAAGTCGTCTTATAGGCAAAAGGGTATTGGCAAAAGGCACAATATATATGGATCTAAGAATTTATTGTTAGTCCTATTAATGTTTTAAACAGTCTAATAGTCAAAATTACTTGACGAATACAGGAAGGCCTCATTAAAAACAGAGTTAAAATTGCGACACAAAAATTTCCCTATTGTCTAGTATTGTGCTTACTCCTCCAGTGCTCCTTTGGGTCTTAAGATTGACACTTCGGTATTTCTCAAAAGGAATGGGGGAGTATTAAGATGAGTCATCACCAGGAGGAGTGTGATATTCATGGCAGGGGGATGTCTTTCTCCTCAGTCTGGTGTCTGCTTGGATTTAATTTTATATGTTTTCTTAACACTATCAGCATAATGTGATTAAATGACTGATTTGTATCATCTGTGTCTGCACTCTTCCCTGCAACTTATTCTAGAGCTATCAGCAGTTCAGTCCACAATGAATAACCATTTGTTATTACTATAAACTAGAGTTAAACTAAAACAAATCTAGTCAAGAGTACCTCACAGCTGGAGGTACACATTGCTATCACAGCTAAAACAAGTTAAAAACTACTTAGGCCCAGACAAATCCAGGGAATTCCTGAGACCCTACACTGTTATGTCAATACAAAACTTGTTGCTTTTTACTAATAATGGCAAAATCACATTTACTGGGCTGTAAAATCCCTTTGGATAGTCTGTGAATTGCACACTTCAGCAAGGATTTGCAAGCCCTTCTATGACTGCAGAATCACGACTGAGGAGCAGATCTTGGAAATATTCACGCTTTCGTATCTTCTCTTGAATCACGATAATCTATATAGGTCTGATTGACCTGTATTTCTTCATTGCCATCAGGAGACCAGATAACAAAAAGTGTTTGATTTTCAACACCAGTATAATTTGCACAAACAGGAGGAATACTGTGATTATTAAAAGGAGAGCTATAGGTTGTAGAGCTAATTTAAAAATTCCTGTAGCAGTAGGAGACCGTAGTGTAACTTATAAGGGTATAGGATAATTGAGATCACATGCTTGAATCTATGGTATATCATACACACACACACTATCAGGCAGGTTTTACACATGAATTGTGTGAAATTCACAACAATTTCTGGAATTGGGTCCGTACACAAACACGACTAGATCCCATATATAACATTAGAGATTGATTAGAAACAGAAGGAGAAATGTCATAGTCACATCTGGTTAACTTTTAAGCTAAGCAATCATCTGAAGACTGGAAGATAGTATCTTCACATATCTATTGCATATTTCAATGCTATTTGCTGGCCACCTTCTGAAAAGACTCACTGGAATATTCAATTTTCTTTGACAGTCTGTGTTCACAGATGCACATCTTTAATATCAGAAACACTTGTTATACATTTCCAAATTTATCCGGTCAGCTTCTTGGTAACAAAAAGAACTTTTCCATCAACATGATACATGACTACATATCTTACATATATGCAGTGTTTCCACCATGTGCTGAATTCAAGATGTTTTAAGACACCTCCAATACAATAGTACACAAATGGTGCATTTATTTTAAAAATATGATTTTCCATGGCAAAAAGAATTATACTTTGTTGATCCATCTTTACTTCTATGTTTTATAAGCACTTAAAATTTCAACCATACTTGTAAACGTATATATATTTTAATGTTACAAGTATAGTTATTCATATCCTGGTGATCTGTTAAGCGTGGTCACTCTCAATGAGAGGACATACAGTCCTCCTTGTCTGGAGGAACCTCACCTTGAGAGTGCCACAACCTCCCAGGCTCCCTCTGCCAGTATTTCACCACCCTCATGGTAAAGAATTTTTCCTAATCCCTCGTCAGAATTTCCCATGCTCTGACTTCTGCCAGTTGCCTCTTTCCTGCCCTTGTGCACTTCTGAGAAAAACCTGGCTCTGTCTTCTTCTCTGTAGCCTCTTACGAAGTATTTTTAGACAGTAATAAATCCCCTTGCCCTCTTGGCCTTTTCAAGGCTGAAGAATCGCAGTTCCCTCAGCCTCTCCTCACATGCTACCTGCTCCAGCCTCCACTGGATTAGTGCCAGTAGGTTAATGTCTTTCTTGTACTGTAGGATATACAGTAATTAAATTCGTACTTTTTGTTCACATACTTACTGATAGTGTAACACTTTTAACTCGTTCTACAGCTGTACCCTCTTCTCGAGTTTTATCCTGTTCAGTTTAGTTGGATGTGCTCCTACTTCAGCTTTCAATTTCCCTCCTCTGAAGTCCAAATTTCTACTTGCATTGCCAGTTCTTCAGTTACCTCCCTTGCCACTAACCAGACAGCCCATGTTTCAGCACATTATAGGCTTTTCAAGAGAAAAAATTAGATCTGTTTTTTTTCTTTTAATTTTGCAAAATCTTGTTCTGCTTCCTGGATACATCTGCAAGAAGCCAGAACCCAAGGGTATGGTCCCTTCTGAAGAGCTGAATAACACACTGGCCTTGGACCAACAAAGTTTAGTAAGGAGAATACTTCTAAAGAAGATCCAGGCTTTGAAAATTAGGAGAGTAGCAGAGCTCTTCTGAGTTTGCCTCTGCAAAATTTCTGACAGCATTTGGCTCTGCAATATTCCGGTATGAAGTGCTCCTGGGTTTCCTCTGCAGTCCGTGAAAACAGAGGATACTCAGGACTTAGCAGAAAGTATTCTCCCTTTTGAAGGATCAAGCTCTTGAAGAACCCCCCGCCATTAGGAATATGACCTCTTCAGGTACTTAAAATTATTTAATTAGCATTATAAACGTTTGAAAGAACACAGTTGACAAATCATTCTAGCAAAGGTAATGGAGCTGTAATTGCAGGTGTCACAGAATTTAGTACAAAAGATGGTGTTTCCAAAATTTGTTTTTTAAGTAAGTAAGTGTTTTAAAAGGCTGTATAAAGAAGGGAAGCAAGCAGACTATCAGGCAGTGGGTTTTTTTCCCCTCAGTGTTTTTTGTGGACTAAGAATAGAGGGAACACGTAGCAAGCATCTTGCTATTAAATTTGCGCATGACAAGTAGTGCAGCTGCATGTAGTGTGCAAGAACATCTATAGAATCATGACACATGCAGAATCCCCCACACTAAGAGCGTGACATATACAATTCAGTTGTAAAAGCAATATAAATCCATTTTATATAACCTTTCTCCACCTTCTCCTCCTCCTTCTCTCTTGAATTATGTTAAGTAAAGGATTCTGTCTCTCCTTCATGGCATCAATAAGAATTTCAGGATTGTCCCCTTCTTTCATTAACAGCTAGAATGCAAGTATGTCTTTCCTGAAGAAACAGAAAGTTTAAGAAAGCATAACCAGTGGCAGAAATGCACTAGACACCAGAGCATACTCCAAGTGGAACTTGACGTGTTTTGCAGATGCAGTTTAACTCTTCAGAAATCAAGGGGTGATTTTCTGTGTCTCTGTATCTTGTGCAGTTTTTCAGTTCGAAGTGAGCAGTAGGATTGCTATCAGTCTTTACTTCACCCATGTACATGACTGCACATTTCATATGGAAAAATATGTCCAAAATGTATAGATTTCTAAAGTAAGGGGAATCTCCTTGCCTGGGATTTTGTGAGTTCCCACAGCTTACTGTTCAAATGCAGCTATTGTGGAATTTGGTAAAAGTTCCTGTAAGTTCCACATTGTCACAAAGAAGGACTGTGCCTTTCAAAATCCTTGAAAGCTTTTATTTTCCCCAAAATGATTTTAACAAAATGTTTGCTTCCTTCTTCTAAATATTCTACAGTTTGCACTCTGAAATAGTTTCTTTGCAATCTTTAGGTTTATTAAAGTAAGACATTTTATAATGGCAATGCAAACACTGATTTTTGTGTAAGTCTGAGGTTGTCTAAAGACTGTGTGATGACAATACAAACACATGCATGCAAACACATGCATGCTGTTAATGCCTGGATCATCGTTAACTTCTTTCTTTGGAAACATCTTACTTTCAGTTGTTAGGACAGCTCAGGCATGATAACTACATGAAGCTCCAAGAACATTTCCACATGCTTTACGCAGACTGCAGGGCAAGCCTGAAGCTAGAAAAGTCAGCCGGATGGGTCATAATTTTCAACTCTATGCCCATTAAATTCCTGCAACCTAACTGCAAAACCACAACTCTTGCGAGAGATTTCCTTAATGATTTTATTGGTAGCATACATTTTGAGTTTACTGACTTGCTGATACTCTTTGGTCAAGTCCTTTGAACTCTGCTTCATTCACCATATAAAGCCTTGTTTTCCTATTTCAGAGAAACATACTGTGCGTAAATGGTTTTTAAAGCGCTCTGATGATGGAAAAGATATGCAAGTACAACTGATATCACCTGACAACACTTGCTTACTATTAAGGCTATATTTATCTCTTAATTAAATTAGATATGATTCCTCATTTAATATTGCAATGATTTTTAACATCCACTTCCCGGTTTGCATGTTCAGTAACTGCTTGCACAAGATAAATAATCATGTGCATCACCATAGCAGAAAGGAATATGATATGCCCTGCAAAGCAGTTACAGAGTTGGAAAATGCTTTTATTAACTTCTCAGTATCCCTGACTTTCATGTGGAGAAGCGCACATTCAGTGGCCAGACGTAACTGCAGCCAACTGTGGCCTCTCCAAGCTAGAAATGAGTGTCCGAGTGATGCATCCTGCTCACTAATCCTTCCGCAGGTGGTGCTTGTCTTTTAGCTGGTCTCTTGGGTAAATGGTTCAACAAATGCAAACAACAGCTCAGTGTAGTCAAGGGCTCCAGTTAATAGTATAAATAGTGATACAATTTTTAACAAGTTAGCACTATAAGGAGCTGTGGAAAAATGTACCAGAGAAAGCTACATGTATATGGTGTGTAAAACAGAACACTAAAATTCCCTTCTTGCAGCTTTTACTTTAAATAAATTAAAGAGTTTTATGGTGATTTAAAAAGTTTTATTTTATTTTTCTCGTGATGAAGACACAGTGATTCTTGGAGAGTAGACACATACATGTGGATACATTCACCATGGGTAAGTGATTTGAAAAATACAGATTATGAAATAAACACAATTCTAAAAAATAAAACATATTTGTTTTAGATCCAAAGGAGCCAAATTCAGCATCAAAATGATTATTATTGTAGCTGATGTAATTCTTTTAGTTGTTTGTCTTCATTTCTATTTCTGCTGCTGTGAAACTTGTTGTTTACAGCTTCTCAGCCAGAAGAATATCCCGAAGGAAATTACTGTCAGCAGCCATAAAGAGTATCAGTAATTCATCCTAAAGCACTGTCAACTTAATTTTAAAGTAATGTTTCTGCTTTACGAGTTCAGGCTGAAGTGGTAAGTTTGCAAATGCATAAATAAAACCATATTAATAAAGGAAATACATATCTCTTTTTCAAATACTATATTTTCCTAAAACTTCATTGTGAGCATAAATTTTAGTAATTAAATCTTCAATTACTAGAAACAGGAGAAAGAAGTAAAATTGTGAACTGTATTCTGTACATCACAGGAATGTTTAAAATAGAAAAGCTAGCTAACTATTGCCTATTCAACCCCAGTAAATGCAAACTGAACATCCAGATTTATGACTGACAATTTCCTACAATTATTTCTGGGAGGAGCCATATACAGGCCATGTCAGCCTCCTTCACTGAAGAAAAATTTTGGGGTGCTAATCCCCAGTTGGTGGAGCTAGCTGTTGAGCAGAAGTACCAGGATGGCACCCAAAGTATCACATCTCAAAACGTTCCCAAATTCAGGTCATACCTGCAATGCATCACGTGAACACAGATGTGTTGTGCCATCTGCACGTGGAGGTTTTTAAAAGCTTCACTGTGCTCTGATGAAGTTGCTGTTTGATTTACAGTTAATAACACCCATATTTTGTCATTCAGACAGGGAAGCTGTGTGCTGCTGAAGATACTGAAAAGCCAAAAAAAAGTAACAAGTACGTGTAGGACCTTGAACCTTAGTGAAAGCTCTACTGGATGCTTAACTCCACTGGGAGATTTTTTGTCAATGGTAGCCTGAAACGGTACCTTGAAAATGGTACCTACCTTTGCTGTGCCATTTGATTTGTTTAACTACACACAGCAACTTGTCAACCTGCCACCATGTCTATGCAAGGCAGCTCGTCCCTGAAGGCAGTGCCCTGCAGGCAGCGGGCTGGGTGCCCTTCGCTTCGCCTCGCCTGCAGAGCCTTTGATGCAAAAAGCCTAGGGTCAGGAGCAGGAATTTGTTTTGCATTGCTTCAAGTACTTAGAATTTGATGGTTTCAGGTGTGGGGTTTTGCTGAAATTGGTTGTAATGATGAAGGTCATTTATGAATTCAAAAGCTGAATCCAAGCTGGTGTTCTGGTGTCCTCTGAGGACGGAAACTGTTCTGCACAAGTCTTGGATTCCTGTGATGGGTATATTAGCATCTCTGTGTCCACGGTTCAGCTGTGTGTATCTACTGTCCATAAGCAGATTTAACAGATCCAAAATGGAAATCAGATTTGCATACAAGCATTATTTGTAGGCTAATGAATGGTATCTGGGAACACTGAGATAATTCTGTTCCTAGCTGCGTTGTAACTCCAGAGCCATCTGGGTTGTAGCAAAGTTTTTCTACATTTATAATAGCAGAAGTGAGTGTGTGTTCTTCTGAGCACAGCGAGGAGCATTTGTGCGTATTTGTGTATCAGGCTCAGCCTACTGAGGCCAGTAAAAGGTACGCTGTGCTGCGAGGTCTCCAGCATGTGCACGTGCTGTTCCAGGGGCCTGTGGCAGATGTGAGAGTAACGCAGACGCTCATGAAATGTCCTCAGTCTGGGCTTTCCAAAGGTTTCCAAACTGACCTCGCACATACCGAGTAACAATGAAGCTGATTCTTTAGGTCTAACAGTCCCATTCAGAGAGCAGATTTGGAAGCTTTCTGTGGAGGATCAGTGAAAAATCTAGTGAAACCTACATCCCCCGGTGCAAGAAGAGCAGCCTGGCAGTCAGTGTGAGCACGGTCCTGTTTCTGCTCTTCTGCACACTGGGGAAAAACGTGCAGAATTCATTGTCCCAGGAAGAGCGAAACCTCAGCGTGCATTCAGACTCAGAACTGCAACCAACATTTACTGAATAGCAGCCACTTTCTGAGTCTCAACACACTATGAAAATCCTTCTTGAAACAAATGCTCCCGGGGGAGCAAGAAATTCAAGATGTTCTTCCACCCTGGGCTGGTGCATACCACCAGATCAATACTCTGCATAAAGAGCTCCCTGCTTGTCAATGGGGGTGGCAGCTGGGGGGGACACACTCGTCCTAACAAGCAAAACCAACAGGCAACATGTAAGGTAACATGAGAAAATGAAGGTAGCAATAAAGAAGCGGTGGAAGGTACAGTAGTGAGCGGGGCACTGTGATGGCTGAATTCAAAAGCATTTTCCTTCTCAGCTTGAACTTTTTAATTAAGGAATGTCACAGCAATTTTGACTAGGCTTAAAGAGTAATAATTTCAGTGCTCTGGCTCAGTAAATACTTTCTTGGAGTCTAACTAAGCAGCAAAGATCGGAGCAGAAGGAATTCTTTGCCGTTGCATTAACAGCACTTTCTCTCCAGCCTGCGCTGCAGGTAAGTGCTGTCCTGTGGCAACCTTCTTGGGGCAGAGTGATTTAGAGAGCTTAGACAAGGCAGGTAATGTCATGGGCTGGGGTTCAGGATCCCCGTATACTCAGACACAATCCTGAGTAGCAGAGGAAATATTTTCTGTCATTTACTAGAGGGGCAGGGGAGGGAAGGGAGGACGCCTGGTAGCTGTAGGAGGGGCAGCAGGCACAGCTAAACTAGAAGGAGGGGAAGGGCTCAGCCATATAATGAGGAGGTGGGGGAAATGACACTGGAATAAAAGGGTGAGTGAGTATATGAGATACCCACTCATCCTGGCCTTCCTCTGTTCAAAGCACTCCCTCAAAGGGTGGGTACAAGACTTGAATAGAGGGGATGGATGTCAAAATATTTCCATAAGGAATATAGTGCAATAAATCAGAGAAAAAGGGCAGAATGGAGGCAAGGAGCAAGCAGTAGGAGAATTATTTTTATTCTAAGTGAATGATTATGTCTCCTGGGTGCTTACACATCAGGATGGTGGTGTGTTGGGGAGGACTATTCAGCTAGATAGAAAGGAGTTCTCAAATTGCAATCATTGAACTATAGTGCATGCAAGGGTGTAAACAAGGTAAGAAAGGGTCAAATAGACAAGTAAAAATCCAGCTAGTGTCCAGGGCACTGCAAGCCTCGGGAGTTAAGATAACTATCATACAGGTGTAGGAAAACAGCTTTCAGAGGAAGATACTTTGAATACCTGCAAGAACATAATCAGAGAGATAGCTGATGGAGAAAATAAGAGACTGTTAAAAATACTTTGAACATAAATAACTTGCAAGTACTGATGGATCATTTCTTCCAAGCTGTCTCCCAAAACAGGGCCTCCAGCAAGAAATACCTGCTGTATAACACATGCCTATAAAAATCATCCCAGTATAGGGCTGGCAAAAGACAAGGGATACAATGCTGGTGTACTGTATCCCATTCATTATACTTCCATGAGCTTAAAGTGGGAAAATGCTTTAGCAGAGTTGTTATGGTTCCTGGGGCATTAAGAAAACACCTTGTGCAAAATCAGGAGTTCAGAAAAAAATAGTTGCCATGTTTCCTCGATAGCTCAGCAGATGTTTTTACTCTCACTAGTACTTGTAGCTGCCAACTAGTTCTCTCCCTTTTTGACTCAAACAGATAGCTTTTAAATCTGAACCAGGTTTAACTTTAACCCATTTGATCCCTGGCGCTGAGGGTTGATCAGTATATGCCAATGATGACTATATGTAAGACCAGGGGCTTTTTGTGTGGCCATGGTATTGCTGGGCACTGCCGTCACTTTTCTATTTAGCAATTGTTGTATCATCCATCTGCACAGTGACTGGATCAAGACCTTCTGCTCCTGGAATGGGGACCTGGAATAATAAAGGTTAAGTTTTAAATTCCTAGTTACAGAAGCTGGTATGTCTCAGCATTCACTCATTGTTTTTTGTGAGAATAAAGAGCATCAGTGGGAAAAACATATAATTTCTCCTCACTTCACTCAAAAGTCAGGGAAAAAACAGATGAGGATGCGCCGAATCCAACAGTCCTTATTTTGCCTCCAAGAGGTTACTGGGAACTTAGGGCTGGGGAATTTCTGAACCCATCTTTGCTCCATGTGGAGCAAGAACAGCAATTACTATGGGAACCCTTGCCAGTTATGCTTTCAGATGTTTAAAATTACAGTTGCATTGCTTTATTTACATGCTTGTATTTTATTTCCAGGTGTTTTACGAGAACACAGAAGGTTACATCACAGCACCTTTTTTCCATGTGGTGATGGGAGACTGTTCTAACACTCCTAGCTTCTGCTGCCCAGGTACCCTCTGCTGAAGCAATCCTTCGGTACCGTGGAGAGTCCCACAGTGCTGATCGGATTACATGCAGCCTGTATGTCCACTAGTATATGGGAATATAGCAAGGAAAAGAGAATACCGAAGCTTTAGTGGGTTGGTGTCCCTGACAGTCAGTGCAGTAAGTTGGAACTCTGAGTTATTTTCCGTAGCAGCCTGGCATTCAGAGAGACCCAGGACACGGAGACAGCAACTGCCACTACACGCCATCTCCCCCCTTCCCCAGGCTAGTTTTCTGGCCAAAGTTAATGATTCATACGATGCTGCACTGATTTCACTGCGAGCTTCCACATTTGCATAAGTAAAAGCTTATGCAGCTTCTGTAGGGAGATTCTTAGTGAAATTGCACTACAAAGCATTGATATTATGTAATTATAGTAGTTCATCGTAACTTAAATGAAATTGTTACTTTAAACTTGCTCTAAGTGGCTCAAAATGGAACTTTTGTATGACACACCTACAAAACAAATGAGTTAATCACAATATGTGTCATTTTTAATTTTTCTCTTTCATTTTTCTTTCAGTCATTCTCTCTTTGTAATTAGCATGAAGACTATCCTTCAGTCAAAACTAGCCACCTGGAAAGTTTCTGCTTGTAATATGCAGCTTTTTTTGTGAATTATGACTGTGCAAAAAAAGAGACCTTTCTCCTCACACCCCCTTCCTTGCATAATTCAAATATGAATGAATGAATTTTATTCAGGCTTGCCAAAAAAAATCGTATTTCAGCTGATAACAAGCATGAAAAATTTCAAATGAAAGGGATTTTTTTAAAAAAAGAGTATTATGAGCATGGGAGAACTGCAGGTTAAGACGGATGTCTCAGTGCAGCCTTACCTATAACAATTGCTAGCAAGCAAATACTATATCCAAGCACTAAATCTTGCTTTGTGCTGCCCTGGTGCACAGTAGTGGGAAGAGAATAGAATAATAAAAGCCCGGTCCCCTTACGCAAACAGCAGGGCATAGCACTGAACAGAATACAAGAAGAAGGTGAGCCTGCCTACTGTTCTGGCTTGCTAACCATATTCCCAAGGTCTGTGGGTTAGTTGTCACCTCTAGCTCCAGTCAGCTAGCAAATGTACTTCAAACACTAGCAAGGGGCACATTTGGGTCCTTTCCAGAAGAACATTTTACCAATTCATTGCGTCCAAATACACTGTTCTATTAAATAAAGTATTTGAAGGAAGTTCATATAAGCAACATGGTGGTTTAACAGGTCAAAAAGGGAATGGAATAGCTGCTAGATTTTTCTGATTAACTGTGTATTTTAAAAAATACAGATCTGTGAAGAAGGTATTATATGCAAGCCCTCACTTACCCTACTGCTTTTCAAGCAAAGCAGGCAGAGATTTTGGCTCATGCCAGTACCACTTTGAAAATGAACTATCACAGGAATGAAAGATTGTGATCTGGAACACATTTCTGCATCGCATTTTCTCTCATTCCTAATACTGCTCTGTTGAGAAGCCCAGCTCTCCTTTTCTACCTAGAAAACAGGATTAAAGAAATGTTAATTTACTAACTGTTTATCAAAAAACTGCCCACTACTGTGGCTGAACAGTAGTGAGTACTTCAGTATTACCTTATGGATTCACATCGATTAGAGGATGAGGATCAACAGAAAGGATTTGCATGTGGCAAGCCTGGACATAAAAAATTCCCTTCTATTCTGACACGAGTTGACTGTTGCAAGTGGAGTTTGGCAGTAAGTGACCAAAATTGAGTTGTCAGCATCCTCTTGCGTAGTGGAAAAAGTTGTTGCTTTCTTGTGCAGATGCAAGAGTTTCTGTGGGAAAACAGAACATAATCACGGTCCTGAATGTCTCTGTGGATTGGTAATGTCTCTAATACATAGATCACTTGTGCAAATTCAGTCCCAGCTGGATGGGAAATTATTGAAAATGGTTGTTGTTTGATTGATATAAAATGAGTTGTCAGCTTGATTCAATGCCTCCAGGGCAGATGTCCACAGCATAATTGGCACCTGTCAGAAGCAAAGAATTCCTTGGTACAGAGTAACGACTACTCATGCAACCACCCAAAATAGTCCTTGCGTGCCAGGGCTCAGAGAAGAAGGCAGGAAAAAACAGTTTCTACTTTTGGGCGGGATCCTTTATGCCGTAAAGTCAATAAGAGACTTGACGTGACACTTGGTCCAAGCTTTTCCCTGGGATCCTGGCTAGAGACTATCAGCTCTCCTGCTGTTTGGTCAACACTTTCCCTAAGAATTAGAAGAAAACACACACGTTTGGTTATTTGTTATTGTTGTCATGGTAAAGGTATATTTCTACAGAATGGTTAATAAAGAAATTTTTACATATTTGTTTATGGCAAGAAATGCTGTGAACAATTTTATTTTCCTATCTCTTGAGCAAGTCTCCTCACAGTGATAACTTAACCATACAACTAGGGAAATAAGAGAGCGTCTTCTCAGCAAAAAATAAGGCAAAGAAACATCCAGGACTGACAGTACAGCAGTGTCAATATTATACTGTTTGCTAATAGTAAACAGTGAGCTATTGTTTACCACAGACTGGATTAAAACGGATTTTTTCCTGTAAGTCACCAAATAGCTGTCATATGGTTATTACTGCCTTTGACCGAGTGTGGTACAGCTAACAACAGGAACGAATTCAATTTCCCATCACCAATCTGTCGAGCTGGCCACCTTCTTCATGGAGCTGGTGCTTTGGGAGGTACCAGCTGAAGGGCTTTCCATTAAAATTCATTTTACTGTCTTCATCTAGCGCATGGCTCAACTTTCCTTCTTTGCTTTCATCTCTGTTTCCTCCTTTAGATTATTTTTCATTATGCCTCCCCCCCAACATACACACACTTCGCCTTTCATCTCTATATGTATGCTATTCCAGCACTTGTCAGCCCCAGCAGGAGGGACATAGTAGAACCAAACAATATGGTACGTTAGGTGGAAGAAAATATTATTATCAGACACCTTAGAACAATCATTTATTGTCACACTTTAAAGAGGTCTGCTATGTTATTTATTTTACTATTCTGTATTAGGTACATGGTTTAATTTTACAGGCATTATTAATCACTAAAATATATTACACTTTCAGCCAGGATGTTAACATTTTAAATGCATTCATCTTGCTGCTTTAAACAGAAACAATGGGCCTTCTGCACTGCCCTCCCTCCCCTCTAGTCAATAAATCCTTTCTATTGATTCAGGAAATAACTCTAAGCACTGTTTTATATTTTAAGTTCCACTAGCCACACTCAGCCATATAATTTTGCTTAATAACAAATGGATCTTTTATTTTCGCTGGTTACTACATGTTTGGTCATCAAACTCAGCTTGAAAGTACTGGGTAGAAGAGCACAAACCCTATAATGGCAGTGAGGCACCACAAGAGATTTCCTAAATGAATGTTACAATAAAATAAAGTATCTGTAAAAAGTGTGTGTGTGTGTGTGTGTATAAAAAGCAGCCTCATCAGTAGATGAATGATAAATGAAAAATCCATCAGTGAGCTGGATTCCCTTGAGCCAGCCTGGATCAACAGACAATATGGATTTTTGATAATTCATGGCTTCGCCATTATTTATTCTCTCCTGAAATACCCATTGCAAATCTCAGAGACATAATTAGAGAATTATCATATTGCTTAACTAAGTAGTGCAAATTGTACTATATTCTATGTATCCCAACCCAGGGCAGTATCATTAGCGTTGTTTAATTGCTACAAATATAGTCATCGCATTTTAATAAATTGCCTTCATTGTCAATATCTACAATCGAATATTTCTCTTCTCTTAATGTTCGTGGATAGGTTAGTTACCAGGTAATCTTACAGTTAATATACACCACAATGAGGCAAAATGTAAGAAAATGCAAAGGTCAAAAACATGTTTCTATTATGAAAAAAATGAATGATAATGACATAATTTTTTCAGCTCATCAGGTTCTTTGCTAAGTGCCTCTGTTATTGCCAGATCAGTAGTGTATAACAAAGAAGTGCTTTCTGTAGGCTGCTTCATTAGCCTGCCCTGTAGGACCTCACCTCAGACCTTTCACTAATCTGTTGGCCAGCTCAATAGCCTTGTTAGTTCTATTCACTTTTTCCTGGCAGCGGATTTTCTCAGCTGTAGCTCTCTCAAAGGCAGTGGTTAAGGCAGCCAGGATTGTGTCTAGTTCCTTCAAATAAAAACAGTCAGAAACAACTTTGGACATTGTAAGAACATATAAAAAATTTCTGCTGTCCCATTTTATATTTCTGAAAGTTAAATTACGCAGTGCAAGAAAGGTGTAAACATTAACCGCGCTCAGAATTTTGTCTAGGTCACGCTCCAAAGGTGGATTTGGGAAAACCTGGGGAAAAATGTGGCTGGTCTTCTGATTTCCCCACCTGTTCAGAACAGCCTTCAAAATGAAATCATAAACTCGATCTTCTATCAGTAAAAAAGAAATGTCACCTTCTCCCAGAGGATTCTGAAATGAAGTGAAATATAATATATTTCTTATTACAGCTGTATATACTCTATAGCAGATCAAAAACTCTGCAAAGATGGCTGTTTGGAAACTAAAGAGAACAGAAAGGTTTAAAGACGATAGATAAAATACTTGAAAATGCACGTCAGCGTCCTTTGCTGACTTTCAGTTAGACTATGCTTCCCAGTGCACAAACCATTTCTGAAAATACAGCCTGAAATCCCCAGCCACCTTAGATTTGGGACCAAGCAGCTCAGTGACAGGTCCATCAAAGCATTTAAGCACACAAACAGTCCCAGTGGGTCAAAGCCTTAGTTATTCCCAGAGGGAGGAGTGGAAGATAATTCAGCATGGATGACTGAGCATGAGGACAAGGCAAGAACGACATGCTACTCAGGCGAGTCGCGGGCAAAGCACCCAAATGACTCTGAGTGCCGAAGATGAACTGGCTGGGGAGCTGATAAAGATCAGAAAGGTGCTGCAACACCCCAACGTAGTGAGGCACTCGGGAAGAGGTGTCCTTGGGTGCGTGTGGACAGCGCAAGCGGCTGGAGCCCAGGGCTGTCTGGGCAGCCAGCAAAACACAGGTGAAAGAGGCGGGAGCCCTCCAGCAGCAAACTTGGCTCGGCAAATAGGTGTCCATGCAGCTCGACTGAACTCAGCGGTATTCCCCAGGGAAAGTCAGAGCTGAGCACGGCTCTTGGGATGGGGCTGTGTTTTATCCCAGCTGTGCTGCTGCTGAGCTCCGTGCACCTTGGGGACGACCGGGGGATGTCGCTGGGAATCTCCCTAGAGTAATGCTGAATGAGCACCTCAGAGTGCCCCGTTGCTTCCTGCCTCGAGGCAGTACCTGTGTGTATTATAGGACGTAGAAAGGAACTGAGTGATGGGACAGATAGATATTTTATTGGGAAGATTTGGAAAAACAGAGTAAATTACAGCACAAACATTTCTCAATGGGGCCCAAAGATACCCTTTAAAGAAAGGCCCAGTAGGAGTTTTGCAGCACCCGCCCAGCCTACGGGGATTCAGGAGTGAGCAGAGCCTGGGAGCGATTATTATACATTACCTCCCGCCTTCCTGTGCCTCTGTGCAAGGTGAGAGCAGGCAGCGCCTGTGGTAGAAGCGTGCCCTGTCAGCAAGGCTGAGTGAGGCACTCCGACCGAGTCCTGGCTCTCCTTCCTGCACAGGGAAGATTGAGGCACTGACCGGGAACTCGCCGTGCATGAAGACAAGCATCCGCTGTGGTCCCAAGGCATGTCATGTGGCTGCAGAGGCTGGGGATGTGGCCCCATCATTGACCTGAAACTATAAAAAATGTTAGTGAGTGATAAATTATACTGGCAAAATACCTTTGCTTTATACAATGAATCATACTGGAAATACCTCAGACAGAGAAAGGTGTTGTAAATAATTGAATTTGAGAGGCCTTTAAAATGACCAAAAAAAGCTTTTAAAATATATCTAGTGGTCCTGACTTTAAAGTTCAGGTCCTTGGGCCAACCAGGATTCCCGCTTTCCTGGAGATTTCTGTCTTCCACTGCAGTGCAATCCTACAAAACTTGTTACGTATTGTATGTATGTATGTATATGATATGTATACACATTGCCTGTACACAAACGACAGCTGACAAATCGGTAGCAATAGGTCTGCAAGTGAGATCAAGGACCAGCACTTAGGCACTGAACCTAAGGGGATGGAGAGAGAAAAAAGCGGAAAAGCTACCTGCTGTGCTGAGCATGGATGCCGCAGCTCTCATGGCGGGGAGCAGAACTTGCTTGAAGCTGTTTTTAGCAGGTCATTCAGGAACCAGGAATGATTTTTTACTGCCGTTTTGGCTCTACTGAGCCAGGCTGAAACACATTGTGCGCAACCCTGCCCTCAGACCATTCAATGTTTCAGCAAATCTTCTTGGAAAAGAATAAAATAAAAAGGAGGTATCTGAAGAAAAAGTATAAGTGGACAACAGAGACATGAAAGATATATATATGTGGTTATATATATATATGTGGTTAAAGAATGGAACAACAATTCCAGTTCATGCAGGTCAAACCCAGGGCTTGTGGAAGGTGCCAGAGGCAGAGAAAGCGGTGGCGTGTGGGTGGACAGGAGCCAACACGGGGAACTGGAAGTTACCAGTTCCTCCACAAATTTTTTCAAGGTTTTATCATATAAAACACTGCGTGCCAGGAAAGGTACGCAGCTCACTGGTGGGTACCACTTCTCCCCTCTCACCTTTTTCTACCTCATCTGCAATATGAGCACCCCTTCTCAGTACCCCTACTCAGCTGGAAAGTTATCTGTGATGTGGAATCGATTTGGGCAAGGACGGAGAGGCCAAACGGCAGGTGAAGAGCAGAGCCACACACCACTACTCCCTATTCAGATGGAAGCCCAGAACAATCAGGCCCTTAATGTGTTACAATTCATTTGACTATCCACATTTTTGACTTTCTGTAAATAATGTGCTAAATGGATAAAAGAAGATACCATTTTTCCTTCTTTCCCCTGAGTTACTGATAACAAGACAAGTTCCTTCCCTTACAGTTTGTGCATATAAATGTGATTAATGTAAAAAAAAAAAATTAAAGTGCCAAAATCTCTTTCTCTCTCTCTCTTTTTTTAAAGCATTGCCCTTTTCAAAACAAGGGGAAATTCAGTATAGTTTCAGTGCCACAGTGATCAAACAGTGTCACATCACTATGGCAATTGCTGCCCAGGCCAGGAATACAGATCAGCTTTAATTGTGCAACGCCTTATTGCTGGTGCATGTCAATCAGAACCTATGAATTGAGAAAAATTTGCTCTGTTCATTCTGTTAAATGATGTATCCAATTAAACCTGTTAGAATTCATGATCTTCAGTCAAGGTTAAATGAAAGTAGTTACTCCTGTCAGCTAGGTGATTAAATGCTGCCTACATCAGGCACATTTATGTGCAAAATTAAAATTTTGGTATAAAGCATGAATCTTTATGCATGCCAGTTAATTATCTTGCGGTTCCTCCATTTATTAAATGCCCACTGCATTTCTTCTTAATCATCAGCTTCCTTTCAAAACTTATTTCATACTCTACATTATACCAAATTTCAATGTTTAAAATGAAATGCTTTTTCAGTGAAAACTTCCTCTTTTCAAGGGTTTGGCTGTTGCTATGTTACTAAAGATGGCCATTAAGAGTTTTTTGAGTCATTATGCAGAAGGTCTATTTGTGTTGTTTTGTTCAATTCTGAGAGAGCGTGTTAGGAATCCCTCGAGTTGCTGCTGTCCGGCAGTTCCTCCTTCCCAGAACTGTTTGAGCTCTGCTGCACATCAGCCAACTTCAGCACACCACAAGGCAGCATAAAACTAACCGCGGTTGTGCTGCTTTTGCTTTCGTGCCCGGGAATGGAAGGAGAGCCGGGCAGTGCAGCCCCCCAGGGCGTGCGCACCCGCAGCCGCCCGGCCCGTGCTCCCACTGTCCTCAGCAGCGGGGCCAGCAAATCCCGGCTGGACCCGCAGGTACCACTGACACCACAGCCTCCAGGCAGGGCACTACTGATGCCCTATGCTGAGGGCTCAGAGGGTCGCCCCCCTTCCTTCTGCCAGCCTTCAGAGCTGTATCTGTATTGCCTTTGGTTTGGCAACGTGATGTGTCCTGTTTGCCCTAGGCAGCTACCATATTGCAGTATCATATTTTAATTAGAAGAAAAATTATGTGTTGTATGCTTGAATTAAATTAAATTGCATATTTATATTTATAAGACACAGTATTGGCAGGATTTAAATGCTATATGAATTGAAGAACCAGAATACAGGTGTATTATAGTGATTTGTAGCTGAAACATTTGCTAGAAATACATACAAAACAGAGCAGTACCAAATGCTAATTTAATACCCTAAGACAACGCTCCGTGCTCTTACGAGCACAATTTCACGTATTCCATGTGAGCATTTATCCCCTTTCATTATGAAAAGGTATTAAGAACCTTTGTTACAAACAAGCAACATAAAAAATATGTCATACCACTTCACGACTACTAATGAATAATATCATTTAAAACAGACTGGGAAATAAACTAGTATAACACATTCTACTAAACTAGTACTATAAATATGTGCAAGGTTGTTATTAAAGATAAATGCACACAGTAATTTTCTACTTGTGGGTTTTACAGGTATAATTTTGAATCATACAGTATTTTTTAAAACACATCACAGGGATGGAAACCGCCAGACTGACTGACTGGCAGCGATTCCTCGTGATCAATATGTGATGTCTCCATCTATCTTCGAGGGCCCACATAAATTATATCGTGGTGGTGTGAACCTTCAAGATGGGTGATGTGATTAACTTGTTCAGGGTCACAACAGGGAGCGTCTGATTGTAAGGACGTTCCACCTGTGGCATTGCCGTGCAGTGGCCGCGGGTGCCGGCGGGTGCCCCGGGGCCCTGTCAGCGCGGGCAGGACGGCTGTGGGCAGGTCAACCCCAGCTTCACATTTCTGAGGGGCAGCTCCTTTGCTCTTTACTGTGTGTGCCTTTCACAGCGTCCGAACTTGAGAGATCTGCTTCGCCGCGTGGGAAGGAACGAATGTCACGCGCACACTGTGCCTAGCCTGGGAGCCTGCCTGGGAAGCCACGGCGCAGCGAGCAGCGGTGCCTGCTCCAGCCTTCCCTTCCCCGCCGGCAGCAGCCTCCGCGCCAGGCCCCGGGGAAGCGGCAGCAGACAAAAGACGCCTCCTCTCCTGCTCCCCGATCAGCTGCAGATAATGGACTTCTCTTTCCTGGCAGCTGCGGAGAAAAACACAGACATTTTTTCCTTTTTTGTTCAGCAAATATAAGCTGTAAGTTAAAGCCCAATATCTTAAGACACCTCAACAAAAGAGGAAGAAAGGGCATCTTCACACTCACAGAGAATAATTCCTCGGGGGCTCTGGCAGGAGATGGCGACGCACCGGGGAAGGTAGTTGGAGAATAAGCCTCTTCGCAGGCTTCTGGGATGTCTATTGCTAAACCGCTTCAACTCACTTGGACCATCTAGAACTTATATTTAATTCCTATTCTTCTTTCTCTACATGTTCTTACTTTCACTCCAGTCCTCCAAAACCAGATATCATAAGCTGTGAACCCCAGGCCCAATGTGCCTTAATGTTACCCCGTGAAAAAATACTGGCAGGAAAATTTATTTCTGCTCAAAACAATTTCCCCATCTTAAAATTGTGATTGTTAGGTTAACATCCCATTGCGATGAGAGAAGAAAAGAGCTGCAGTTTCAGGTTGTGTCTAAAATTTTAAGGAAGGCAAGCTGCACTGATTTATCCTTGGCATACTGTTTTATATCCATAAGAGCAAAAAACTTCTTTTTAGTGGCAGATTAAATTGTGCAGAAACTGACTGACACTGATAAGGCAAACACTGCAGTCCGCTTAAACAGGCTGACAGTTGCACATCAAAGACTGCTTGGCCACAAGAACATAAGTGTGTACACATACGCTCTCTGGTTTATTTGATTTCAGAAGCAATTTTATCTTTGACAGACATATAAAGCAATACAAAAAATAAAATAAAATAGGCATGGAATTACATATTTTTAGTAGATAGATTTACAAAGAATTTGTGTTTTAGATTATAGTAATTTTCAGGAAACTTACTTAGAAAGTAATTAAGCGTATTTTATACATTAATTCATATTTTTTTGTTTTGCATTGTCCTACTGAAACAAAACTAAAAACTATGGAATGGAAGGAATTTTTTTTTTACTGAATATTATAAATGAATAGAACAAGGGTTGTTAATGTTTGCCATTTTCCTTATCTGTACACATGAATATGTTATATGCTCATTTCCATTGCAAATGGAACATCAGAACGATCACTGCAAACTGAAATATACTGTACGTTTCAGTTCTTCATTTCTTTGAAAATACCACTGACAAAAATAATCAATTGCTAGTATTCTTGGATTAGAGCTTTGCAACTCAAGGAAAATTGAATGAATTAATGGTGTCCATCCAGAATAAAGCAGGCAACATACTCTGGAGGGCCATTATTATTCGCTGCTGAAACAAAGTCAGCCTATGGAGCCCTGAACCATGACCGGGCAATTGTGCAAGGCACTGTACAAACATGTAGTGACCCTGTTTCTTGCACACCTCTCCTCCACCTTCCTCAGATTTAATGAAACAAAAAGAAGGCAGTGACTCCTTACCATAGTCACATCAGTGAGTAAATACTGAAGAAGCAACAGAACTATTTGAGATAAAGGACAAGGCTGTCACAAGAACAAACATACAAAATGGCTGTGAATATATTTAGAGTGACAATTAGGAGGTTTCTATCCATCCGAGCAGTGAGGTTATGGAGTAGCGTTCCTCTAGGAGCCGTGGGGCACAAGAAACCTCCCTAGGATTAAGTAGGAACTCACTCTGTTTGGGAAACGGCTCGTAGGCTTTAGCTTTCTGTCTGCTACTCTGTGTTTACTTTGCGAAGTACAATAATGTCTCATTCTCATTTGGCCCTAGAGACTTCCAAAATGTATTAATTAACTAAAAAATACAGTGAGAGATAGTGCCTAGCCCAAAGTATTTTTTTTTTCATTATGGAAAACAGAACCAAAGGAAGAAACAGCTGTAAGAGCAGGGATTAACCCTGAGCTTAGAATGACATCTGAAGATACAGTAAAAAACTACTCAAGATGGAAGGAGGACCGGTACTCTTCACATAACGATGAGGATCTGTTGGCCAGAAAGCAAAAAATACGTAGAATCAATATGCACGAATAAAACCATAGGATGAACATGAAATAGGAAGGTAAACTGCACCCTTCTGAACTGAGCGGAACCAACATCCACGTACGCTTGGTCTTACTGCTAATGGGACACCAGGCCATATCCTGAAAACCCTTACTTATGCAAGTAATCCCACTAAAATCCACGGGAACCCATGACTGTAATGACTGCTTCCTCGTCTCTGCTAGGGATTGCAAGGTCAGGTCCATTTTCCGTGCAATATTGGATGAATGCTAGAAAATCAATATCTCTATTGAGACTTCTTCTTTTGGAGTAAAAATAAACCTGGATCATTTTTGAGTTCAAATGTTCATTGTTCCTGGGTGTTTTTATAAACTCCTTTTGAAAGCAAAATGGTCAAATCAAAACGGAGTGAAATGCTCACCTTTTTGGTGTGTTTTACAGCTTGTTTTTATAACTAGCTTGTAATGCCATAAAGGTTAAAGGCAACTTCATAGTTTCTTTGTATTTATTCTCTATTAGTTAAAATAGACATAAGCTCAAGGACACTGTTTTATAATATTTTTGTTTTGGAATTCCCTCCATTCAAATGACTCAGGTCTGAGGGATGGGTGGGGGGAAAGAGAATGCCAGAGTCTGTTGTTTCAGGAATTTTGCTATATTACGGAAAATTTATTGGTCTTTTTGCCATAGAAAATTCAAAGGAAGGAGTTTCTTTTTTAATAAAAAGATTTCAGTGCAGTCGTATAAATATAACTCATTGTTGTGGAGCATTGCTTTGGTACCATGGAAAAAAAATTACTCAGTTCTGTTCACATTACAGGTTGATTGTACTTCAATCACTATGGAGCACCTTCAACTATCATTTTGTTTAAAATGCCTGAACCTTGCTTGGTATTTTTATTCTTAGCTGGCTACTAATCTACAATTATACCTACCTGCAATTGTGTCCAAATTGAATTTTCATACTGAAATATGTTAAATCTCTGTGTTTGGTTGCCTTATACTTCACTTGTGGTGGGTCAAAAGGAAATTATGATTATTCCAAGGCATACAGTTAAACTATTTTAAGGATTTTCAGGTTGTTCTGCAGCAATGGCAAGCCCTTGTTGGCTTGAACGAAAGTTTAAGACCCTTTTCATTATGTGAATGATATGATCAGCTTCATGTCTGGCATGAACAGTAGACTGCAGTAGAATTCAAATAGTGGTTACAAAAGAGGTCATCTCACAGAAGATAACAGCTAATTCTTTTAACCTTGATTATTACCAAAATACCTTAGAAATATAAAGTCTGCCAATTAAGAGGCTAATGAATAGGAACTGGTGCAATTTCTCTCAGAAAGGGTTCTTCAAAATTTTGAGGAATTAGATCCCAAATCCATTCTGCATCCACAGAATCCTAGACCTGAAGCATTTGGTTGACCCAGCTCAAATATTTTTCCCAAGAATTTTTTTTTACCAAGTATTAATGGAAGGATCAGTTCTCTTTCAGTCCAGCTTAATGTGAATTTTGGGTGACCAAGAAATAAAACTGCTTTGCTGCCCAGGGTTCAGCTAAGGCAATTGTGTTGTTCCTGGGACCAATACAAAAGTACGGACTTATCCTAGGATTCCAGCACAGCTGGATTTATTGGTGTGCTGGGGAGCAAATCCAAGGATGTGTTCAGTGCTCACTCCCTTTCACCCACCTCAGCACAGCTTGTTTCCCACCTGCTGTGTGACACATTAGCCATAGCTTCTTCCACTCTTGCACCACTGAACAGGTGACTATAGTTTGGCTCTATGACTGCTGACAACATTATTGACAAAGCAATGCTCAGCAACGTATAACAATAAGCTGGTTTAACACATATTTACCTAATAATGTACACTTTTCAGATACACCATGCTTGTATTGTTTTCAGAGCTGTATTACCCACACAACATATTCACTACTGCTAACATTCTCAACAGTACAAAAAAAAGCAATCGAAAATCCAGGAGAACAATTGGGACCATTAAAGCCTCACACAAGCACAGCACAATACTACAGCAAGTGATCACTAGCGTCTTCATTGTGTGCCCTGCTTTACTTCATTACCTGGTTGTTAGATTATTAATGCAAAGAAAGCTAACCCAGAACCCGAAGCAGTGGACAACACTATACAGTCTGTTTTTTAACTAACTGTGCTGGCTAGAGTGTAAGAATAAAAATATTCCAGTTCTTGGAGAAGTATAAAAATTAGGCATCAAAACAGGTCAGACACTTACATATATCTTTTTGATGTGCTCATATGATAGGAGAGCAGATTGATAAAGGACAGAAGAAATGCTAAATATGCACCATGACAAACAGTGAAAAATTAAGTATTGTAACTAACATTAATTACACTCTAGTAAGATGAATAGGCTGCTCATCATTAATGAGAATGTACACCTTTGTCTAAGTTTCACATCTACCTGTGATAAATGTGCTAATGGCGATAAAATACATCATAGTAACATTTGAATTAACAGCACACTAATAGATTGACATACAAGTATGAATAAAGCATTTAATCATAAACATTGTACCACACCCAACAGCAAATTTTCTTTTCTGCATATATATCAAGCAAAATGGATAAACATTACAATCTTATTTCGGTTTATGCTGAGATAATCTAATATTATTACCTCATGCTATCCCAATATTTGTAATCCAGATTATTAGATACTTACACAGTGTTTTTTTGGGAGACACTCAGGCAGTTTAATTAAACAGTAAGGGGGATTTCTGAATAGAAAGGGTGGGGCTTGATCTCAGTACAACCTACCCACTGACTCTTGCCCATGGGGCAGGGATGGAATATTCAAGCAATTTTCATGATGGGCTGACTCCAAGGCCTATTAAAGGATGGACTTTAATTTATGCTTAATGAAAATCAAAGCAAGCCCACTAGTATACAGTGCTTATCTGTATCTTTAGGAGCCTTTCTCTCCTGCGTTTCCAGTGCCTTTTTCCTGGCAGAGAGGCCAGGGGTGATTGAGCCATGCATGCAGCGCGAATGGCCAACACTGCCTTCTGGGCCTGCAGAGCACAGAGCCACAGGCAGTTGCAGCCTCCCCATTTTGGAGGAGCTGGGATGGGCAGCTGCCATGCCATGCCCTGTGCCTCCGTAGCAGCCCTACAGGGAAGGTCCCTCAGGTGGCCATGTCAGACCACTCCCAATAGACATGTCCCCGTTCACCCATTGCCCTTGGAATGTCTCCTGAGGCACCTGGGCCTGGAAGCTACTTCTGTTTATCTGGGAAGGGCCACCTTGCAAGACAGCTATGTTACCTAATGCCACCACTGGAAATGCTTGTGCTCTGTTACAGGGTCTCAGCCAGGGGCGAGCCGATACTCCCAGCTGAGGAGCTATAAGAGGCAGCTGGAAGTGAAAATCTGTTACACTGCTCCAGCCGGATTCACAGGACAGCGTCTCACCGTTCTCCCCTCATAGGGAGGACTTTGGTCCTTTGGCTGACAAATGATTTATGCTGGGCATGGAGCCAGAGCGCACGGGCACTAACTGGCACAAGCTTTCCTCCTTGCCCAGGCCAAAGCTCCAAGTGTGCCTGGGAAGGAAGAGGGCTGGATTTCACTGCCCATTTCTTTCTCTCATGCGCTGTTCCCAAAGTCTCCACTTCAGTGAAGAGCTTGGCAGGCAGTGATGAGAAAGCAGAGGGAAGAAGAAGAAGAGGAGGAACGTGCAGGCTCAGTAGTAGCAAGCAGGGCTCTGCTACAGGTAAGACTAACAAGCGGTATAAAGACCGGCTGTAATTCACAGAACAAACATTGTGGATTAGTTAAACATTGCCAAGAGGGAATTGCTTTAACCTAATAGTTTCCTGAAGATCATTCAAACAATGCAAGCCCATTAGTGTATTTTTAATGCAATTAAGCAGATGGTTTAAAATACTTTAATTACTGCCAGGGCTCACCTAGTTTGCACAGCAGATGACACTGGACCTGTGCAGTGCCTGTTATAAAATGCTGTTATAAAATCCTAAGGGAGAGTTTACAAGCAATGTACACTACTCAATTCGTCCATCTGCATGGACCACAAAAAGGCTCTGCAGAAGGTCAGCACACCTATGGACACAAGTGAAAAATCGTGCCTGCTGCCACCCTTGTAAACCGCACGGTGCCAAGATGACTTGTGCTGGTTATCTGCTGGGGGAGGCTACAGCAGCATCCCAGGGGGAAGGAAGTCCCCATACGCAGAACACGTGGCCAAAGCACTTCACTCGTTTTCCTCTTCTATCTAAACTGACAAATCTCTCCAGGAAAACTGAAAGTCTTGAAAATGAATATAGGGATTTCAAACTGTTTCTATGTTTTATACTATTCTACTACAGCACAAGCAAACAAGCCAGCAATATAATACAGTATGACCGCACTGGTAGCCACCATACTCACATTGAAAACATATATTTTATTCTTTCTTTGTTACACTAAAAGGTACATTACCCTAGTGCTGTTTTCCTTTGCATTCCAGCTGGCAACTTACTGATTAGGGGAACACTTCTGAGCTTCTCCCTCGCATGCAATAATCTTTATAATTTCACATTTCTAAATGCTAAAAGTGCACTAATGCAAGTGGGAAGAGTTTCCTATTTCACATACTTCAGGAGAAGATGTTACCGATTCAGATGCTCTGCTCTGAAAGTGCTTTGCAAAGGCCATAAGCATCATTATTTTCATTTTAGCAAGCAGGAAAATGGCACACAGGTTGCCCAAGGTCACCCTGCAGATCAGTGGGAGAAACAGGATTAAATTCAGATCTTCTGGGTGAAGAGACTACTCTGCTGAGCTATTTTTGGAATGTCAGAACCCTCCAAATGAAGCATGGCCAGGAAACACAACACAGTATAAAAATAATTTATGATGACATACAAAATATTTTTTCTCTAGTACCTTTAATGTCTATAAGCATGAAGTGAGTTCTTTGTGTTAACAAAAGAAGAGCTGAAAGAAGCAAAATTTTAAAATTTCGAGCTGAAGAAATTTATACCAGTTTAACTCCTAATGATGTTAATAACCCAAGCACTGTGTGCAGCAGCAGCTGAAATTTTGCTTGCACAAATTTTGAGTTGAACTCTGGGTATGGAGATAAGCTTCTTTTACAAGTTTTAACAATAACTGCAGAAATGTATTCTTTGTCAAAATTAATAAGCTTCTGCAGAAATCCATCTACTTAAAGAAAAAAAAGGAAAAGATATGTGAAGATTTCCTAATCAGGTAATAAAATTTGAAGCTTGTGGAAATTTCAGTGTGTGCCACAAAAATACCAGCTTGAAAAATTGTGGGTCACTACCAGCAATGGTAAAAAAAATGGTTCAAATCTGCTTTTCATATATATTTTAAATGTTATTTTGGATATTTCTTCTGACACTAAATCTGTTCTTCTTTCCAAAAGCTTTCCTTTACTGAAGTTTATTGTGACCTGAAAATACAAGTCTGTCTTTACCAATAAATTGTCTCCCACTCTTTTTCCATATCTCCCTCATGTAACCACAATATCCCGAGGTTTAACTAGTAAGACCTAAAAAATGTATTAGTACAGAGAAAATTAAATAAGTGACCTCACATACACAGAAAGCAAAATATAGTTCACATATTTCATTATTTTGTTATGTTTGTTAAAAAGAAAAAAGTAATTACAAATTCTAAAGGACAACCTTGGGGAATATTGCAGTTTTACTTCAACACTCAGTTCTGGCCTTTATTTTGCATGAGCAACTCCCACTGACGTCAGTATGTTCAGACTGACTGCAGGATACTATTTTCCCATGGCTCCTATTGCTATTTTCAAATGGATAATGCTGTTTCTTTAAGCCCACAGTTCTGAGTATCTTTAGTATTAGGCATGACCTTTTTATGCAGGCTTGTTCTCTGATCTCAACAAGTCTTCTGGGTAATCTAGCAATTTGCTAACAACAGCCTCATAAAGAAAAATAACACAAAGCTTTCATTCTACATGCAAACTATGCAAATACTGTATATCTCAATAATGTGTTTTGCAATCACTGTTTTAAATGTCTGTGATCCTAGGGATATTCTAGCTGTTCCAGGATATGGGAAACAATTCATCTCTGGAGACAAACAGTATTTAATTGGACTAATGACTGATTTACTAACATGAACCCCACTTGAAGCATGCGGTAATTTATTTCTTCTATTCACCAGGGACTGTTGTTTTTCTGAAATAGATCAGTAAGAAACCAAAGTAACGAAATATTTTAGATTCATCACATTGCAGAAATGTAACTTTTAAATGTTTAATCTAAATGAGGTATTAAATCCAGTGGGTCAATCATTAACTTAATTTTAAGCAACAACTCGATTTGTCTTATTTTCTTCATTGATCAATAGATCAAACTGCGTCTTCCAAGTAGTGGCATGAATAATCCCTGGGATAGAACTGATTACAAAACTATTAATGATTAATAACTCAGAATAAACTAAAACTCCACCTATGCAGTCATCAAGATACGATCTTTATACATAGGATTTCCTGACATGCTTTGTATTCCCACATGGGACTTCTGCAGAAGGATGTGTGTGCAGGACTGCACAGACACTGCCTTAAAGCATACTGGAAGACAGCTGAAAAACTCATACCCCTCTGAGGCTTTCAGCAATTTTATGGCCAGCTATAACGGTCAATTATTTTACTTTTTAATTTCAGTATGTTGTTACTTTGTATGGCTGTCAACAGATTTCCAGTCACTCCTTTTATTGGAAGACTGGGGTTATATTCTCAAAGATATGGATAGTGACATCTGGAGAGGTTGAAACCTAAACATGTGTTCCCCCACATCCCTGTCTCAAACAATTTTAAGCCAGTAAGGACCAATATCATAAGCCTTTGATTTTCCATTGCACCAAGGGGGACAGAGCAATCTGCAAAGTGTGTATCAGTATCTTCTTCACCTCAGAACTGTCAACTCTGTCCTTTACAACACCACCAAATTAGAGAGAGGCATAGCTGGTATGCTTACTTCCTAACTCAGAACAGAACTTAGCAGTCTAATATGATGGGAAGTGTGTCTTTTTCCTGATGTGCATTTTGAACTCTTTTTATTTATACTTTTCAATCATTTAACTTCAGATAACCTGGGCTAGGCAGCGCATAACTGGAGAAAACAGCAGAGACTGGAGGCTGGAACACAGCCTTGACACTGTAAGTCTGCTGTACTATGATTGCAATATTGCTACTGGGGACTGTCACAACACCACTCACAATACCTGGTACTTCACCCATCTGAAGGCATCCAATGCGCCATCTAGTCTTGTTCACAGCCTAACCCGTCGGCAGGGGTTGTGCAGTTACACTGCTCCTGGCAGTTACAAAAGAAAGCCACAATATTTTTCCTCCCATGAAAGCTTCTGAAAATGTTTGCACTTTCCCTTTCAGGGATGCGAGGCAAAAAGAAAATTCTTTATCTTCTAGGAAATTTAGTATCTATATGTTAAAGATCCATTTAGCATTAATAAAAAAATTCTTTTTCTCTCCACAATTAACAGCTATTGATATATAACAACTATAAGGATTTGGAACCTTACTCTCTATTCTGTATCTCATCAGAGCTACTACAGAATGACGGAGTATTGGAACCTTACACAGAGTAAGTAGGATTCAATCTACCCATGCCATCCCATGAAGCAAGGTTTCAACTTTCAAACATGCTGGTGCTTAACTGGGCCTCAGAGTTTGCAAGAGTTGCAAAGGATGCAATGTTGAAACCGAACCTTTGGTGCCTGACACTAACAGGTACACGAAATTCATCAGCATGATAAGTGTTCCCCTCATGCAGTATCAATAGCCATCTTTCTTAGGTGGTATGAAATTAATCCTTCACTTGAAGCAACTTTCTGTTGGTCACTATATCTTACTTCTTGGTGACAAATGTACAGGATGTGCTAAAGAGGAATCCAGCACAAAGGAAACGAGGCAATATAAACAGGCATGCTGTAAACCTCCCACTATCTACGTCTTTGGCATTTCAGCACTGCTGTCACCAGCTGCTCAGCAGACTGATAAAAGTTAGTCTTTCCCAAGCCTCAAGCAAAGCAAACAGGAGCTTTTTTCCCTGTTCACATATGGGCATTATTTGGGAATTGCAGGCGTTCAAGGCACCGCAAGAGCAGGGTACACTGTTGGGCAGGTGTTGACTCCTCTTATGACTGCCTGAAGTACATTAGAGCAAGCAAGCTGAACACTCTGAGTTTTCAGCCTGTGGTTGTCTGACGTAGTGAAGTCCAAACAAGCCTGATAATGACAGCCCTCTCAAGAGCTGTCACAGAGGTGCATTAATAGTACATATTAGACTGAAATTTCTGAAGCTTCTTTGGAGAAAGATGTTCTGTGGCACCCATCTGGGGAATCTGGGTTTTTGAATCTTGGAGCCTTTATGTTTCCTAAAAACATACTGACATTTAAGAAGCGTATTCTTTGGCAATGTTTAAATACGTCACATTTTGCAGAAATAAGATGGCAAAGGGGCTTGCAATTAACTTGGGAGCATTTTTGGAATTTGACAAGCTCCTGCTATTTCTGTGATCTTTGATATTTTCTTGAAATATCACTAGAAAACCTATGCCTAGCAATAAAACCTCATTTAGTTGGACTGTTCAAATAAATCACATTTCTTAAATGTGCTCACATCACTTTTTCAATTACCTTCTCCAGGTACATCTTTGCAGTTTTCCAGCCTCAGTCCTCTGGACTTTTCCCCCTGGAGACAAAAGGCCCCGCGGTGCTGTGTCACATTGATTACAACTCAAGTGGGTTCAGGAAAGTTCTCAACTCCATCAGGTTTACCTAAAAGCTGACAAGATTACAAAGCTCAGTTGTAAGAAGTATAGATCCAGAACTTACAACTGGGGGAAAAGATTCTAATCATTCTACCTCAGAGCAAGAAACAGAGACACATTATTGTATTTAAAATATTTAAGGCAGCATTTTCTGCATTAAGAGCAGAGTCAGCTTTAGCAAGGTCATCTTCAGACTCTTGTTGCTGTTTCATAACTTCTGCCTGACTAGCAACCTCCTCGAAAATATCACACCTCCATTTTCTCACCCACTGCGGTCGTGCTGCATGGCAAACGATGATTAGAAACAAATGTATTTACAGCCCAATGAAACCAACATATTTACAACCTAGTCCAGCTCAGGAAACCCCTCAACTTCAAATTCAATTGCACAGGTGCAAATGACAGCCTATTTAACACTTCATTTAAATTTCAAGGTTTTACAAATTAAAGAGGCTTATTATACATGCCATACTTCTAGCTCTGAAGGATACCATTTCTATATGAAAGCTACAAGATTTGTGAGTACTTTATGCAGTTAAATAAAAACATAATTTTGACATCTTAAAATTTAAGCATTATTAGGAAAAATTGAGGCATACAAAGTGTCAGTCACAAATATGATGAATTTGTATATTTGCAAATGAACAGGTTATTTGTTAATGCAATAAGGCAAGTATTCTGCCTTCTCTAATATTTTGCACCTCTTATTTCCATTAACAGTCAATGAATCACCTCAAAGGAGGTGATTCTCCCTCTCTACTCTGCTCTCGTGAGACCCCACCTGAAGCACTGCGTTCAGCTCTGGGGTCCCCAACCTATGAAGCACATGGACCTGTTGGAGTGAGCCCAGAGGAGGGCCAGAAGATGATCAGAGGGCTGGAGCACCTCTCTTGTGAAGACAGGCTGAGAGAGTTGGGTGTTGTTCAGCCTGGAGAAGAGAAGGCTCCGGGGAGACTTTATAGCAGCCTTCCAGTACTTGAAGGGGGCCTGCAAGAAAGCTGGAGAGGGACTTTTTACAAGGGCATGTAGTGATAGGACAAGGGGTAAGGGCTTTAAACTGAAAGAGGGTAGGTTTAGATTAGATATAAGGAAGAAATTCTTCACTGTGAGGGTGGCGAGGCACTGGAACAGGTTGCCCAGAGAAGTTGTGGATGCCCCATCCCTGGAAGTGTTCAAGGCCAGGTTGGATGGGTCTTTGAGCAACCTGGTCTAGTGGAAGGTGTCCCTGCCCATGGCAGGAAAGTTGGAACTAGATGATCTTTAAGGTCCCTTCCAACCCAAACCATTCTATCATTCTATGATTCTATGAATACACAATCTGAAAGCACAGAGAAGTGCTATGAGGATGACTGTCACCAGCATCAGTAATGCTAACAAATGCCTGGCATTTCAATCAAAAGGAATGCATGCACTGGACAAAATGAATCAATGGGAATTGATTCCCAACCAGATGCTGTGCCAAATCACTTGAATTTATGCCCAGTGGCAATTGTGCAATAGCTGGAAGTTTGGATGCACATCCCTCATTGTGAGTATGGTCATACTAAAAAGGGTGAATTAAATCAATGCAAAGCTGCTTTCAGTTGGATGTGAAGGCTAACAGAAATGCGTTCTAGTTCAAAGCAGAGGAGCAGACAGTGACACTTGTTACTAAACACTAGCTGGCAAACATGACACAAAGAAAAGACCTGAGGCAGCAGTCTCCATGTAGATGGGATGTGTATCACTGATGGAGGAAATCAAGAAGCTACCCTGTTTTCTAGAGTCCTCATCTTTCTTGGCAGCAAAGGTGAAATTGGGGGGAAGAGGAGGGGGTGGCGGGCAGCACCACAGTGCAGAGAAGCCATATGCTCTACTCTCTGCTTTACCTTTAATGTAAAGAGAGAAGACATTGCTGGGATCTTTGGACAAACACATAAAAAAGTAATAGGTACAGAATCTTCTGTAAATCAGTCCAAAGAAACAGGTTTTGACAGTGTAACATTTCTTTTCAATTGCTTACCAGGTGCTTTATTTGGGGTACAAAGCTGAGGCCCTTTCCCTGACCTCATACCTCTAATACAGAGGTAGCGTTGCCATTGTACCCGTTTCTATCAGCCATGGAGAAAGAGAACAGATTATCTTGTTCAAAAGTGCAGCCTTAAAAATTAAACATGGATCCACAGGTATTCTGTCGTGGTTTAACCCCATCTAGCAACTAAGTCCCACACAGCCGCTCGCTCACTCCCCCCCGGTGGGATGGGGGAGAGAATCCGAAGAGGAAAAATGAGAAAACTGGTGGGTTTAGATAAAGACAGTTTAATAGGTAAAGCAAAAGCCACGCAAGCAAAGCAAAACAAGGAATTCATTCACTACTTCCCAGCGGCAGGCAGGTGTTCAGCCATCTCCAGGAAAGCAGGGCTCCATCACTTGTAACGGTTACTTGGGAAGACAAACGCCATCACTCCAAACGTCCTCCCCTTCCTTCTTCCTCCCCCAGCCTTATATGCTGAGCATGACGTCATATGGTATGGAATATCCCTTTGGCCAGTTGGGGTCAGCTGTCTCGGCTGTGTCCCCTGCCAGCTTCTTGTGCACCCCCAGCCTGCTCACTGGTGGGGTGGGGTGAGGAGCAGAAAAGGCCTTGACTCTGTGTAAGCACTGCTCAGCAATAGTGAAAACATCCCTGTGTTATCAACACTGTTTTCAGCACAAATCCAAAACATAGCCCCATACTAGCTATTATGAAGAAAATTAACCCTATCCCCGCCAAAAGCAGTACATATTCCAGCAGCAGAAATTCCCCACAAAATGTGCCTACTCCACACATTGCCTAAACCCCGTAGCCAGGCCAGCTTTGAACTTAGGGTTAGTCACTTTTACAGCTGCTCTGAGCACCCATCTCCCGTTATCTCCCAGAGAACAGCTGGGGAACAGGGACATAGGATGAAAGCATTGGTCCTGCAACTCCCCTTCCAGGGGGATACAGGTTGAACTATACCAGTATGAATTAATACATCACCACATATACATAAGTATGTATGTGTAGATGTAAATATTATATTTGGGTTTAAATATATACGCTGGTGTATTTGTATTACCATCATATAAGACATCACCTCAGTTCCACTTTATGTGGATGTTAATAGATGTATGTAGATTCTGTTCTTCATTATCATCTGCAATGACTTTTCCTTTACCAAGTCTTTCTGTGCACTGTCCTATTTTGTCAGCCTGTGCCTTGGTGTCTTTGTTTCTCTGATGAAGTTCTCTCTCTCAAACATCAAGCTTAGACCTCAGCTCTTCCACCTAAATTATTACAGAAGAGAATTGGTAATTAAGTTTTAACAAGATTTAAAAACAGACAGTTAAAAGGAGACATTGCCTTGGGCTTTGTTGTAAATTTGTATAATTATTTTTAGTCCTCTGGAGGATGCATGATTATGTTTCTGTATTTATAAAAATACTGCCTTGGAGGCACCAAAATGAATTTTATAGTCCACTGATTTGCATATTAATGTTAGTCTTGTGGTGTCAAATGTATTTTTAGCAAATAAATGTCCATGACAATTATCAAAATTTCCAAAGAATTTTATAATATTCTTGACCTGGATTAATGAATTTTTTTTTTTAAAAAGGTATGCTGTAAAGACAAAGTAAGAAAACCAGCACAGCACTGTGATAAACATACAGGAGAGAGATGAAGCAGATGAACTAAACAAAACATGTATGGATTTTTAACAGTTTTTGATTATAACAGTTTTGGTAAGTGAGTGTTAAGTAAAGACTCAGGGTTTGATCTAAAGCTCTTTGAAGACACTTGGGCTGAAGATTTTTAACAAAACAGTTCTGTACATTCCTACAAAAACACGATCACTGTGCAAGATCCTTCTCTTGATCAAGTGTCCTTAGATACTTTTCAGAATGAGAACAAAAATCAGGGATAAAAGATACTACTTGCTACAGCCCAAAATCATAATCAGAGGCTAGAACTGTAATGTCCGAAGTTTGTATCACCAGTATAGTGAAGGTGGAAGATGATGGATGTAGAGGCATCTTTTCTATGTTGCTACATACAGGAAATAGTAGTTAGGTTAAGATTTGTTGTTCTCATTTATGAATCTACCTTGTAAAATCCTAATAGATTCACAGTTGGTTTTACCCCTTATTTGTCTCGCATTTCATAATTTGTAAGAGGCATTTTCAAAGCCAGAAGTCCCACTCCTACAGTGCTAAGAAAAGGTATAGGCTTTTGGATCTTGTCTAGACAATAGCAGAATAACAATAACGACATTGTACTAGTTCAGGATTCAGTCCTGTTATGTATATGTAGAGAAAACTCTTACCAGCAGTCAGTCAAAAGACAATGAACTCAATGGGAGATTTCTTTGTGCATGGATGGAAAAATTATAATCATAGTTAATAGTAATCCATTTTGTTATCAAGATAAATTCATTGGCCTTCCAGTTTATCACCCTATGGAACTAATGTATTGTCAGCTCAAATAATGTGTTATTATCAGTGCAGTAATTATCACTGTAATAATCTTAAACAATTATTTGGATTAGAAACTTGTCATATTGTCCAAGTTTATGAGGAGAGCTAAATACAAATTTTGTGATTTTTCCACACAAAGAGTGGAGATGAGGTGCTTGTTGTATGCCAAAAATTAAAAGAGAAAGTGCCATCTCAGTGTCTAATAGTAGCAGATAAGGTGAATTTTACAAAAACGGTTGAGTGTCAGTCAACTGCTGGGTCAGGGCAACACTTGTTAGGCCATAAAAGAGTTGATTGCATGTTCAGAACTACAATTTCCATGAAGTCTCATTCAAGGAGATATTAACGATCATTATTTAACTGTGACAAAATGTACAGGGAATGTATACCTGACACTCTCCACCGGTCCCTTGCAAGCATAAGTCTTGATATGTGAACTTTTGCCCTATATACACATTAGCCAGAATGTTTAAAGGAAAGGCAAAAATACTTTTTAAAAAAAAGTAAAATAAAAGATGAGCAGTTAAGACTGAATAAAATGTTTCTGCGATGCTGCAAGGTTGATTGCCAATCATGTATATAATCTTGGGGATGAAATGAGGTGGTCTGAAAAAGCAAGCACAGAAAATTCTTGTGGTTTCTTTTTTTAAAATCAAGAACTCTTTGGTGGGTTATTGAGATCATTTGCACTTGGAATTTTGTACCCACAACCAACTGCAGGAAATAAATTACAGATGTGATTCTACGGAACTTGCCCTTGCAAAGTGCTAAGCAACAGCTTTGAGATGAAAGGCAGGCAGGAGTTGAAAACATCCAGCTCCTTGGAGTACCAAAGATGAAGAGAATAAATGACGGTACTGGCAATGGATCCGATATGAGCACACAATCACTGTTCTGCAGGGTAAGTCACAGCACATGGCACAGTATTTATGCTAGCCTTGTGGTGGCTACAAAAGGATAGGCTGTGAAACTACCTGATGCAATATGAAGTCTGCCAGGCAAAGCTTCTCTTCAAAAATCTTTGATTAAATTTGAGCTAGCAGAGTGAGTGGTACTGGTATGGATCTTTGTATATATGAGGTTGGAATATTTTTGACTTGGAATCATATTCCACAAAACCATATTTAATTTCTTGTAGTCCCATGATTTATAATATCTGACTACACACAGAAAAGTATACTTAGTGTTAGTAAAATATACTTACCCTTTGTTTGCAGGGTAAACCTTCCATAGATAAAGAGTAAAGTTTGAGTATTTATCTTCAAGGGTTTGCCAAAGATATAATGAGGTTTACACATACAAAGTTATAAACAGTACTGCATTTAACAAAAAAGAAGTATTTGGAAGAGCTACCAGTAGAGATGTAGCTCATGATTCTAAAAAATGATTTTCCAGTTTTTCTGTTTTCCCATACTTGCCCTGGGGTTAAAAGTAAATTCAGAGGAAATATTTTTACACATACACAATCCCGCTTTATCAGGGAGATAGAGTTTTACAGGCAAATGTTCAGAATTGCTACCTAATTTTCTTTTTAATTGATGTTAATAATTGGGGATCAGTTACTGCTTGGCTTGACTTTGTGTGTGTGTTGCAGGGGTAAGATGAACTGAGAGGGGATGAAGAGATGGCCAAAGGAGCCTTGCTTGACTTCAGTCAACCTGCAGGAAAGGTCAATCACGACTGCAGTGCTCTGGGCCAGCCCATTCTGCCCCTCCGGGACACAGTACTCCCATCAAGGGCAAAGGGGGAGAGTACTGCCATTGCCACAGATGGGCTCCGTTCACTAGAAGAGTGGCATCTGAGTGGCTCTAATGGTACTCCAAACTGAGGAGGAATCCCAACTCTTTAAATTTGTTGAGACAATGTAACTCTGCCCTGTCCCTTGTTCTGGGTTGCTTGCATTGTGAACTTTGATCTACACAAAAGCAGCATCACAAAGAGGAACTGGAAATCAGATTACACACAACAGTGTCTGTATACCTCTGTAGCCACATTGCTAATGTAATACTATAGAAAGCTGATTTATTACCAACATCTTATTCCAGGAGTTTGCAGCCCTGTTTCATACTTTGAATGCCTCATTATACAGAATCTGCACCTCTGGACTCTTTCTTTTCTGGGTGGTGTCATTTTGTAGTAATACATTATCAGTTTCCATCATCTGGTGATGCATTACCAGAATACATCAGAAAAACAGCTGGCTCAGTCTTTCAATCCTTGGCGTCCAGCAACAGCTGACTGTGATAATATATTACATGAACTCTTCAGTCTATCATTGTAATACATCAAAACAAGACACTGGTCTGAAGGCGTATTACTCAAAGAAAGGCAAAGCTGAGTGAACCTGTCCAGGAGAGGGGTTCTGGTTTAATTACAGAACAGAAGTTAACAGTACACTGCTCAGAGAACGTTTGTTAGCTTCAGAATTTTGGTGCATTGGTAAAATACAATTTGCATTCATACAGATGATATTATAGGAGAAGGTCACGTTGTTACTCAGTTTGAAGACAAACACCTCGACAATCAAAGTTCTGTCAAAATGTTGCAGTGTGCTGTGTATCAGAGAGGCTGCATATTTTATAATTGAGCCAAGTGGGATTTGAGTTCAACTGATAAACATAAGCACCAATTCCTATTCTTTTCATTTCTTTATGGAAAACGCAAATAAGTACCTGATATTTGAGTGTAGTAACTGAAAGAGCATCCCACCAGTGGGTTCTCACTGCTGCCTCTTTTGGTGGCACTCTCAGCAGGTTCTGGGTGATGCTGTGAGTCTGAGGAAAAGCAGCAGCAGAGAAGAGGGCCTGAGGCATTGTCAGGGAAA
>NW_009224930.1:44825-53855 GCF_000690835.1 Fulmarus glacialis
AAAAGGAAAAATAGAAATTGAGACAATCATCAGTAAATAAATATAAAAGATTATTTAACTAAAGACTTTTCATAAGAGCTTAACTTACTGTAGCTATTTACACCAGACTTCACGTTGCTGGATGAACAAGAACCTCCCATTGATCAGGACTGCAGATTTGCCATGGCAGTGTCTTGGGCTGTTAAACTGATGGCAAATCTGTTTCCTCCTCTTGGGTTACAAGGGGTGCAGTAAAGAGAGTGTCTACATTTCTCTCTCCACTTAACCAGGGCTTCCTTTCTGTTCAAAAGACAGGAAATGCTCCTAGAATGTTCCCTCTGGATTGGATTCACACAGAGAGTTAGAGTATGAGCTGCATTTTTCATCTGCAAACCCGGTGATGACAGGCAGGGCATGATATGAAGTACAACTAGTTAGAACTAAGGCAGCAAAAAGTTCACTTGCCTCTAATGCCAGAAGTATTACTTCTCAGTATTGTCTCAAAGACCCAGCTGCCTCACCATTTTTCCGCCTAGCTCAAGTTCTAGCTTGTTTTTAATGGGGCTCAGGATAGCCCCTTCAGTGTATGCTACTGACTTCACATCCCACAATGTTAGCCTCCATGATCCCTTCCTTCTCCTGCCTGTCATCCTGCTATGCGCTCAGCTTTATATGCTTCCAGTAACGCCCTTAGAATGGAACACTTCCTGATAAAAACTTCTGTAACCTTACTTCAGTCCCTTTCCATCCTATTGCTCTACCTACAAAGTAAACTTTGGCTGGTTTGATGCAGATAAACATATGCTAAAACCAGGGCATAGCACAATATTACTTTAATCTGTATCTTTTCTCCTTTCTCTACTATTCTTCATTGCTCTCTATATAAGAAGTAAAGAAAATTTCTTGAGTGAGAGTTGCAGTGTACATTACTAGCAAAAAACCCCCAGCAATTAATTTCATGGTGTATTGGGAAACTGAGGGACATACATTTTTCTGCTCCAGGTTTCTATTCAGTAGAAGCAGCCAATATCTAATGTTCTTTAGCAGGTATTTGAGAACACAGGCTGATCTGAGATGGGGACAATGGGCAGCAGTTGGTTTAGATAACATAGTATATTACAAGCATTGTGAATCAAAGATATACCCAAGAATGAACATTTCACCAATGTGTTATATTCATCAGGAGAATTTTAGCTCTATGTTGTTATCTACAAGAAGATCTAAACAGTCCTTTATTTACAAAAGAGATGGCTCACATTGATACGCATGACAAGAGCCCCTGAATAAAACATGCAGCAAGAACAGATTAAAAGTGTGATCAGTAGTTAATGAGAATGGACTAACATAGGGCTGTTACACCCACTTTTGTAAGCCTTGAAAACGGTTCAGTGTGTTATAGATTTAGTTGTGAATGTGGATGACGTGTCCTTTGCTGCAACATCTTGCTGTATTTGTGTTGTGGGAGGGTGCAAGTGAGGATTAAAGACACTAGAGACATGGGATGACACATGTAAACACCAGTTACAAAATAGGAGGAAGGAGAGGAATTGATTAATGGATGATATCCCGTAAGGATGCCTCAGTGAGGGGACAGCTAAGACAACTGCCGAGATAAAGAGTGCCTCAGTGAAAGATCTTCTTTCACTAGCTTGCTGGTGAAAGTCCTGCAGAATTCACCTTTTCAGTACAATGTGAAAGAGCAGCTCCCTAGCCGCCTGAGGTGTGTGCCCTCTTCGTCACATGATGTGGGAACTACCGTGACCTCCCCAGTTTTCCTTACTGATGCAGTGACTCCATCTGTCCTAGTAGATAAGAACTTGGATTTTGTTACAGGAACGTAGCAATGCAAATACACTATAAGATTCAGAAATGCTGTGCGGTTAGCCATTTCCCGGTGTCATCTTCCTGGTACTGAAAGCAGAATAACCAGAAAATAAGAATAGGGTACAGTTTAAACACATCGTTCAAGGAAAAGCAGCAGATTAAGAACTTCTACTCTGGTTGTACTTGAAGTACGCATCTTTGTTCAGCGGGAATATAGGTGAGCCGTATAACTACTTGTGATTTATTGACTGAAAGGGCTGGATTTGTCCATGATGACCTGATCTAGTTGAAGATGTCCCTGCTCATTGCAGGGGAGTTGGACTAGATGACCTTTAAAGGTCCCTTCCAACCCAAACCCTTCTATGATTCTGTGACTTGGATCCACCAACATCAGGCCACACAGTGCCCAGTGGAAACCTCACACAGAGCCACAGAGCAAAGCCGGACATAACCAACCCTTGATCGCTAACCCACACCTCATCCTTGTGCTTCACCCTATGAATTCTGAAGGGAATAATCTGGAAAAAACAACAGCTGCTGAAAAGTATATCACACTTCACAGACAAAAAAGGCAAAATATCTATGTTGAGGCACTTCAGCCTTCCTTTGACAAGACAGGAAAGGACAGGAGAGCTCTTGGAAGAAGAAATTCATTGCTCTACTCTCTCTGGTGGATACTACCAAAGTACGATCTGGGACAGGTGTTAGGGATATATGGAACAAATGATGTTTTGATAAATTCTTATGTTTACACTCACAGCATTTTTAATCTGAAAAAAGTGTACCAGCCAGTCTGTGAACTCCATAGAGGACTTAACATACCAGTGAATTATACAAGAAGCTCCTGTATATTGTGACAATAGCCAAAGCTAGGTGGCCAGTTAAGGACCTCGAGAGATTTGACAAAATCATATTTTTGTTACAATCTTTTTCCTGTTTTCTCTAATTGTCTTATGTGACTTCAGGGTACGTGTGGTTAGGTGCCTAAACTGGTACCTAATACTGCAAGTTTTCCAAAACATAACTTTTCTGCTTCCAAGCACCAGCCCCAACCAACACGGTGATAAAAATAGTAGTTATGGTGTGCACTTGTTCACACATATGTATAAATAAATCCATTTTAATGAGCTGAATGAACCCATTCACTAGCCCAAGGCACACCCACACTGTAGGTCATTTTTAAGAGGCACACAGAGATCATAGACTCAACCCCCAAAAATGCTCATACAGCTGAATTTTGTCCTGACTTTTACTAGCCAGAGAATTCAAGACAAAAATGAACAAATCAAGGTTGACTACCTTGTATATCTTCTTTCTTCCAGGAACTCAGAGCAATAAACCCTCCAGAGAAGGTCACTATTTTTTTAATCTCATCTAGGTATCTACTTGAAGTTAGTGTGGCACTTGATTCTGGCACTCTCTGCAATATCAGTGCTCCATTGTCATTTAGTATTTGGACAGCTGAGTTGCTATATTGTTCTGTTTCTATGAAAATAATTTCTTGTGTTGACTACACTTATTCTTCTCCTCTTCATTTCTATATTATAAATCATCTTAAGCTTATCAGGGATATTATTAGTAACTTATTGTTACCTTTTTCAATGTACTTTGAAGCCCAACATTCCCCAGCCACAAGTGTCAGCATATTAAGTGCCGTTCAGACATTTGAACATAATATACTCTGTTTCTAAGGCTTCCGTTGTATTACTAGTATGATAATTATTACAGCAAATGATAAAATACTGCAAAATTGTTTTCTCCCCCCTTAATAACATAAATAAAAGGAGCAATTAATTTCCTACAATAAAAACAGGCAATACAATAACGTACAAATGTGGAGTTTCTTCATTATTGCATCAAATTGCAAAACGGAAACATATAATTTCAAAAGGCTCATAAGCAAAAATGGAAACACAGCTGATGTTGCGTCAGCATGTAGCACAAAACTGTGAAGCTTGCACAGCTCACAGCTAGTCTCCTCAAATGAACCAGTTAACATTTCTAAAGGAAAATACATAACACAAAGAAGCTTCTCCTTTTTTTAAGGCCATACTTCCAGAATTTAAGGCAATTTTTCAGGATGTTACTTCTATATATCCATCCAATACTATAAGTTTATAGCATCACCAGTTATTTTAGAACCTTTCTATCATGCATAGCTTTATCGATGCATCTTATGACAGATGGCAATAGTGTTTTCAAATGGAATCAACGTACTTCAAAACTGATACACCTCCCTCTACACCCCACATATTTACCAGATGTGTTTTTAAACCCTCTTTTTGCACTGATATTTTGGTTTGTTTGGTTTCAGGTTGCTGAGAGAAGGTAACACATTTTCTTTGACATCTCGTGCAATTTTACAAGTATTCAGGGCACATTCCCTGCTTTGCATGGAAAATGTATTTGCACAGTTGTCAGAATGATGGACAGGGGGAGAATGATACGAAGGAGCACTGATCTTTGCTTGTTATTACATACAATAGCCCAGTAGGAATCATGATGTGTTGGTGAGACAAACTGTGTCCCATTCTGGAACATATTAAGTTTGTCTCCAGGACACACATGACTTCACTAGGGTGTCTAACCTCATTCATAATAGATGCTAATCTTTTCAGGGCTGACTGATGACAGCACTTCCTGCCCTTCACGGAATTAGAGCTGGGTTTTATCAAAGGACTCAAACTGCCTGCTAATTAGACTAATTCCCTTCATCATGAATTATTTATTTCCATTGGTAACCGATCACTGTGACATTAATGGGTTCTGCTCAACTTAGTTTCATACTAATATACACTATAAGTTAAATGTTTAAAAACTCCTGATACTTCACTCCAGGTCAAGTGTATCTACACATAACTCTTGATGTTTTCAATAAAGTTTTGATAATTAAAGACTGTTAGAATAAAGTGCTCATTTCTAAGAAAAAAGAAAACGAAGAATAATTTTAAAATTCTGAAATCAAGTTAGGTTTTTTTTCCCCAAAATGTGAGGTAATATACACAAAATTATTTAAGATTAATAGTAAGAGCCCTCTACTGCACTAGTAGGGTTTCAAGGCAATTCACAGAACCAAATGCATACCCTCAGCCAGAAGACGTAGTGCCTGTGTATTCAAAATTCTCACCCAGTGCAAGAAGTTTTGGGGTTGTGGTATGAAAAATAAGTTCTGTACTTAGGTAGCACGTATCAAATATACAAACAGAAAATAAAGAATAGCTGGACAGACAGGAGCACTGCAGCCTAGTACTGCAGGATGGAGAAGGCCAAAGGCAGAGTGTGGGTCATCAGTGAGTTGGAACTGGGAAAAACACAAAGCATCATTCTGGGATGTCTTAGCAGCAGGATCTGAGCAGATGTCATCTATGTAATAGTACAAGCAATTCTCAGAAAGAGAATTGATGCCTTGTTTTTGGCATCACTGTTCAAAAGTTATATTGACAACTGAGAGAAAATCCAACAAAAAAACTGGAGCAACTTAGAAAACATGACCAATGGGGATAGATTGAGGATAATGTTTAGAAAAGAGATGACACCTTCACTTATACAGAAAGATGTTATGGTCAGGCTGGTGATCAGTTTTCTCCATGTCCACCACAAGCAGGACAAGAAATAACCATTTCAGTCTGAAGCCATGAAGATTTAGCTGAGAAATTGGGAAAAGGTTTCCTAGCTGTAAGGACAGAGAAGCACGTGTCCAACCTAGATAAGAAGGTGGTGGAATTCTCACCACTAAAGGGATTTTGGCCCAGACTACTTAGGCAGATGATTGTTAGGGAAGGTTTAGGTATACGCAAACTCAGCTCAGTCACCAAATTATTTTCTAAGGCACAAAGAAATTTCAGCTCAGTTACCATAACATAAATTTCTCTTACAAAATTCTTCTTCAGAATTTTGCTGTTTCTAATGGAAAAACTCCTACTGAAAAGTTGTGATTATTTGAGTATTCCCCAATGATGAGAAAGTCTATTTTAGGAGCATTCTATACAGAATAACGTTTCAATTTTCTATAATTTAACTGTTGGTCTTTTCCACTGTCATCACAGACAGTGAAATTGACTTTCATGCAATTAATTAATGGAATTTTTGTGATTTGTGCACAGGGTAGTAGTATAGTTCAGGCTGTACATTTTATAATAGTATTGTTTCCTATTTACCTGAACTTTTGGGGGATCAAGAGACAACATACCACTTGGTCACTGATGTCAGCTCTGAACCTCTTCTCTTTCAGCAAAATTTAAAGACTTTCCACATGTTACAGAGTTGGGCTCAAAGTTGCAATATATTTTATACATACTCATGACCAAATGGTGCATATTCTCACACATTTCACAAAATAGGTTTTATTCCGGTTTGATTACCCTGTCTGTGAAATGTGAGAAAAATGTATACAACATGTCAGAAGGATCAATAAGAGGCTTATTTGGGGTAATATTTGTAATGATAAGGTGAGTTTAAAATAATAAACAGCAGAAGACAGCTAGACAGAATAGTTTATATCCCTTAGCCTAGTAAAGACTTGGACTACGCTATATTTGACAAATAGTCTTTCTCGTGATAGCCATAAAAGAACACATATCTTTCTAACCCATAGTGATAACATAGAAGTTAGATAAAAATGAACAGAGATGATATTCAATAAGCCCATATACATTTCTATCACAGTGTGAGATACTTTGGCTGTGAAAATAAAGGTGCTATTTTTCCACTGTTGAAATAATACAGAATCAATGAGAGGCAACTGTGAGCCTCAATGGCATCAAGGGGTTTCTGTTGACATTCACAAACCAAATGAGCAGAGCTCTGCTGGATTGAGATGTCACCAGAAACCCCAAGATGGCATTACAGCCTTGTTTTTCTAAGTTGTGGTTTTTTTGCAATAAACACATCCAACTGCCTTTTAATTTTAATTAAAAAGTAACTTTTTACATTTCTTTCCCTTTTTCCTCCCCATCTGTTTTTTCAGGTTATCTGCCCTGCTCTGCCTGCCTTCCTCCTTTCCTCCACCCCATTCTCCCTCCCTTCCGCCCCAATCTTCTCACCTTTCCCTCTGTTCTCATTTACTTTCTTTCTTTCCTGGTTCTCTGACTCCCCAGATCAAAACATTTCTGGAATGGGTGACTTTGCTCAGTGTGTTAGCAGCGCTCCCTAATGTCATTTTACCAGCACAAACCGTTCCTTCAGCTCTGTGGATAGACTATCCTATTAAGCCAAAAGAAATGTCACTCATGTACCACTTGTTATTTGTATAGAATAAGTGAATTCAAGTAGCTCCTGATGCAGCAATATGAAATAGCTTTCATTTCAGAGCTAATAATACCTGACACTTGAACAGAGACTTCCTTTCGATGTTCTCAAACCATTTCACAGGCATTAATGAATTATGTCTCACAAGTGTGCTCTGACAAACAGGCTATTCCCATTTCACAGATGGAGATAACTGAGGAGGAAAGAGAGGGGTAATTTGTTATTACAATGTCTCTCAGGGCCCAATTCTTCACTGTTGTATTTAAAGCATTTCTATCCCTGGCTTCAAGCCAACAGCAAGTAAATAACATTAAAGAGCACTCAGATGTTCCAAGCCTCAGTCCTTTAATACGAGATCCCTTCTTTTTACATAGCAGAGTATGTTCTCCTTGCAAACTGGTGTATAGACACCTTTGGGGACATTTCATTTCGTAATTCTAATTCATAAGTTACTGAGGAAAAGGAGATTTTGCACTAAATTGTTCTACCCTCATAAATTAAACCCAGCTAACCCACCTTTTAATTCTTTATAAGCCTTTGACAGCGGGGGATTCTTGAGGGGGAGCATTTTTTAAAATGTGACATGAAAAGTATATTCTGTTGTAAAAAAATAAAGTGTGAACAGAAATTTATCTTTCAGCATCATGAAAACCAGCTAAGATCACAAAATAAGAGGACAGTGGGCAGATAGCCCTTACAATATATATGTCAAAGAATTTGGATAGATTTGTATCTACAATTTGCTTAAATTAACAATTAAAATTATGAGTGTGTGCAGTGTTACTCAAACTGTTCCTGAGCTGTGCTTATCAGAAATGACTGATATCATGAGATGTGACAAAAAGATGTCACTCACATCCTCTATAAAGGTCAGTTCTTTGTCGTTATTTTTAGAAGTTTCTGCTTGTTTGACAGATTGATAGAAGAAAAATTACATGAAAATATATTTAGATATATTTTTATATCGAGTATATAGATACAAAAGAGGCACCAAGACTTGGTGTGAAAGGCCAAGGAAAAGCAGAGTAAGAGGTGGGGCCATCAAGGACAATGTCTTCAAAACAAAGAAGTTTTCACTGTGTTCATGTGCACAATTTAAGGCAGGATAAACATGCAGGATTCCTTATGGAACAGGGAGAAGAGGGTTGGTCAGAAAAAAAATTGTTTGTTTGCTACTATAGAAAACCTATTTAATTAAAATTGGTCTTGAGCAAAGATGAAAGAGCAAATAGTTGCTCCAGTTTCTGAAACTAAGCACAGTAGGAAAAAATGAAGAATCTTGCACAGATTTTTTTTGTTTGTTTTGGTTTTTTTAAAATCCTGGTCAGTGAAGAGTCAAGGAAGCATAAGAAGATAAGTTTGCATAGAGGGCTGAGGTAGTCATGGGGTATTGCATGGGACTGAGTGAATAATTGTGTGGGATGCTAGAGCAGTGAAGCAGAACCAGACAGACAGGTTATTCTGAGAGGCAAAGAGCAGGAGGAAGTTAGCATTGTGGGTCTGGGAAATCAGATGTGAGGGACAAAGAGGGACAAGAAAGCAAAAAAAAAAAAAAAAAAAAATCAGCTGGGTTGACCAGCCACTCATCCTGATTTGCTACAGGGGAGCAAAGGAGGATCACTGAAGTGAGAACGAGGGGAGCTGCACTGGACTGGGCACTTCTGGCAGTTGAAGAACATAATTTGTTCCTTGATTTTTAACAGTGTCATTATGCTTGTGGCACATAAACCCACCTCATTTAGGAATGGAATTTATCACCCCTTGTTTGTGGGCAACACCTTGAAGGCAATGCTGACTGAATCACTCCCATATTATGACACAGTCTACATCTTGTCTTAAACTTAGCTAGAATAACATTCCCTGCAAATATGAGGTGCTATGACACAATACGTATAAATCATCCATCAAAATAAAACCATCGTCTCTAGTACCAGCCCACAAGCAAACCTCCACATGAAGCACATCCAACCCAAATACACC
>NW_009224931.1:0-7789 GCF_000690835.1 Fulmarus glacialis
CCCCTGGAGAGACCACGCTGGAGCAGGTGTCCACGCTGCAGCCCGTGGTGGAGCCCACACCGAAGCAGGTTTATTCTGAAGGACCGCAGCCCATGAAGAACCTGCACTGGAGCAAGGGAAAGGTGTGAGGAGGAAGGAGCAGCAGAGAGGAGCTGCAATCCCCATTTCCCTTCCCACTGCGCCACTCGGGTTGGGGAGGCAGAGGAGTTGGGGATGAAGGAGTGAAGTTGAGCCTGGGAAGAAAGTTGGGGGAGAAGGTGTTTTAGTTTTTGTTTCTCACCATCCAACTCTATTTTTAATTGGCAATGCATTAAATTAATTTTCCCCAACTCGAGTCTGCTTTGCCTATGATGGCAACTGCTAAGACATCTGTGTGTCCTTATCTCCACCCACAAGCTTTTTAATCTTATTTTCTCCCCCTGTCCTGTTGAGGAGAGGGAGTGAGAAAGCAGCTGGGTGGGTGTCTGGAAACTTCCTGTGATAAACCATCACTTGCATCCTAGATTACCCCACAGGCATGGTTACCTGCATCCACAGATCTAGGTTAGGTTTTAATACAGGTTTCCTATACAGAAATTTCTGGAGAGTGATCCATTTTAAACATGCACATAAGAACAGATATGGCAGAAGACATTGACTTTTAAGATTATGAAATAGATTTCCATTTTGCATAATAACCAAACTTTTGAAAGTCATCAGAATGACTTGCTTATTTATTATTTTTACAGGCTATTTTCAATTAGGGGCATGCTCTTTCCTGGGGGAGTCTGCCTGGAGCCTTAGCAACTGTTCTGTTAAGCACACCAGTGAAACTGAAACCTCTTCATACACTTTTTTGGCATGAGAGACTTTTTTTTTGGTAGTAGTATTAGTAGAACAGAGAAAAGCTTTTTATTCAGCGTTTTCAAACAGCTACCTCTGGAAACTTTTGTAACCTTTTTTTTTTTGTCTCAGGGAGGTTGAGAAGGAATTACATAAACTAAAAATGTCAATGCCATTTCTTTTGTGAAGAACTTTGGTCAGAAGCTGGTTTAAAGAATGTCTTTGAATATGGGCAGGGAAGTCTGTACATAAGATATTTGTCAAATACAGCTTAAAGCAATTATAGATTTGGAACAGTAAAGTATTGTACGTACAGGCTGAGCTTTTAGACATGGCAAATGAGAAACAGGTTTAGCATTTGACTGCTATGCTGCTATCCTATTGATTAGACTTGTAAAGCAAATTGTGTTACTGAGGCTGTTGACGTTTTCTGAGCGTGAAAGAGGAAGACGGTGGTGGTGTCAGTTTGCACCTAGTGGTGGTGCTCTTTGCAGTTTTCATTTCTGCATCCTCTCTCATTGCTCTGGCAATATTCACCATTTGCCATCTAGAATAATGCCAGTCTCCAGTAGCACTATGCTAAAGTTTAATTGACTCCAAACCTTATCATTATATGGAGGAAAGTTACATAGCGTTTCTTTGGAACACACAAAATTCTTCACCCTGGGGAACAGCATTCTGTATATGAAATGTGCTAGTAACTAGAGTGCTGCTGGTGTAAAGATTCAGAGATCTCTCAGTCCTGGTTCACATGTTTTATGGCATTGTCATATTCCTTTATGTCAACTGATCTTCTCCCCATGGCTACAAGCTCGTAAAGCAGGAGTCCAATCATTCAGGGATTCTCTTTGTATTTTGCACTCAATATACTTCTAATACATAATTTTTTTTTTTGAACTGAGGAAAATAAACTAAGACTTTATAAGGTGCCTATTTTTTTCCCCTGTGTAGTAGCTTAGCAGTTATATACCTTTTGGTTGTGGATATCTCACATCATTAAACTTTCACTGTCCTTGTAAGTGTGTGATCCAAGCATTATTTCATAGGAAAGAATAAAAATAAGTTTTTTAAAAATCATTGCAAACCAACTTTTTCACAGCCTATCTATCCCAGTTGAGGATACTGAAAATACCGCTGTAAAATTAACTCCTTCATTTGAGAGACATAGTTATGTAGCTCAAACTTTATAGTCACAAGAGGGATTAAATACATTACATTAAATCTTCCCTACCTTCTCATAAAAACCTTGTAGTAGATGTGAGCTGTAGGAGGAGCACGGAATTATATAACAAAGTACAAAAAAATAAATCTGCTTGAGTGAGCAAGAAGTTACACTCTGGAGAAGTGGAGGTGCTTGGTGGTGTCTGCCTATTTTATTCCTACAGAACTGGAGAACACAGGAACAAAGTGAAGCTCTTGATTGGGAAGCATAGCCACATCTACTTCAAAAACAGCAATTCCAATGTTGAAAAAAATTACTCATATATTCACCGTGTTAATGTGTTCCAGTGTGCTTACGAACCCACTCCTGGGGTGACTGATATCTTAACAAAAAGCAGGGGTGGAGGGGGTTATTTTGAAGTTTAACGTTGCTATATTATTTCAAGAGAGGTCACTGGTTTGAAGATATATCTTGAACTCCAGAACAGACTGATTGAAGCCTGAGAGATGTAAATTTTCAGTAGTAGTCAAGGAGTTTACTTCCAAACTGCAAATTTGAAGAAAGAACCTCAATCCTTTTTCAGTTGTGGAACATGCTGACTGAGCCCTTGTAGTGACTGTAATGCTTTATGAGTGGATTGCTTTGGCTAAGCCTCATCTCCCCATAGTAACGCTGAGGAATGGAGCATGAGATGTAGAAATTATTATGGCAGATTGGAACTACTAGCAGATCCCTCTGACTCTCATTTTGGGTTGTTAGCACTTCTCTAACCAATGCTTTACTGCTAATTGGAACTAAATCTTTTCAAATATATTCCACAAATTCTTGCTGTAGCGTATGTGATCAGAAGGGTGTTATGAGTCATAATGGAGAGAAAAGAATTTTCCCAAAAAAAAGGATGCTTGGGTTTTTAAGGGAAGAGAAAAAAAATTACATGAAGTGGTGGTTTCCGGAACCAGTGTAGTAGAGAATTTAAGCTATTGACAACACTAGTCAGTATTTCTAATAAAGATCTGAGTGGCAGGGGAGTGCACTTGAGTGGGACTGCCTGCAAATACAATAGGATTGGTTGCAAGTACTGTAAAATGAGATTTCAGAATGATCTTGACAACTTGGAGAAATGGTCTGAGATAAATGAAATGTAACCTGACATTGGTCAATGTGCACTCTTAGCTAAACATTTTGCAGAATCAAGATAGGGATTAGCTGACAACAGTTCTGCGGAGGAAGTTCTTGAGATTACAATGAATGGCTCAATATCAAACTTGTGAAAAAAAGCAACATCAAACTAAGTTCATAAATATGTGAAAGTCACAAGAAACCATTCTCTGCCCTCCCAGGCACAGGGGAGTCTCTGCTGGACACTGTGAAAGTCTTAGGCAAATACATTAAAGGGTGAAGTGGACTAACTGGACAGGGTCCTGAGAAGTGCAACAAATGGATGTAATAAACCTCAAACTTTCTGAACTGGTGACGAGAGAACTGAAAGAACAGGATAATTTAGCATAAGGGAGGAGGGCACCAACACTGCAGCCAGGCAGGTGAGCACCAGGCATTGCTGTTCAGTAGTGTTCAAGAACAGGTGCAACCACGAGAGGAGCAGACACATGAGGAGATATGTGAAGAGACATGTTCAGAGAAATGTGGGGACAAAGCAGAGGAGGAGAAATGGAGGAGACACGTGGAATAGGACACTTGGGAATATGGCTGTAGATGGACTCTTGGAAGTAGGTGCTCAGTGCCAGAGGAGGTACCTCTGATGAACTGCAGCCCCTGTCCGGGGGAGGGACACTCCTAAGAGATTATGGCCCATGGGCAACCCACACCAGAGTAGGGACATCCCTGAGGGAGTGTGGTCCTTAGAGGACCACACCAGAGCGCGGACACCCCTCAGAGGACTGCAGCCCACAGGCAACCCATGCTGGGGCAGAGACACCCCTGAGGAGCTGTGGCTGCTGGAGGACCCTGCGGGAATGCAGAAGCAGTAAGAAACATGGAGTAGTGGAGGAAAACGAGTAAGAAGCAAAGGGCAGCAGAAAGAAACCATTAGATAGACACCTCACCAAAGGGACTGGGAGTGTAACTGAATGTAACGTGTGGTGACAATGGGGGAACTTGAGCCTAGGAAGGGAAAAGGAGAAGAGCTGGACTGAAGCTGAGTCTGGGGAAGAGGGGAGGTATTTTCCTAAGTGAAGGTTTTAATTGTTTGTCTTTTTTTTTCCTCAATACCCAAATCAGTAATTAAGTTTGTATTAATTGGCAATAAAATGATTGAGTAAAATTGCCTGGGTTGAAACTGTTTTGCCAACGACAATGTGACAAGTACTGAGCTCGAATTAGACATTGTGACAAACTTTCTAATGGCAAGGGGTTTTAACTAACACAGCAGCTGTCCTAGATTGGATGCAGGTTTGGATGTTATCTTAATACAAATGCTAAGTAAGGATCACCCAATTCACGGGATTGATTTTTTGATCTCATTAGCCATGCTTAGGGATCAGTGCCTCCCTCCACTTCCCTGCTATGCCTTGCAACTCTCGTTTCCTTAATTTATAATTCTCAGAAGCCTCTAACTTTCAGTCTCCTACCCCCTTTTACATTCCCTTAAATGTTTTGCTCCGAGGGTCGTTTTGGTCCCTGGTCTTGGTTATGCACAGAGACATTTTATTCACCATCAGCAGACCTGTGGCAGTCCCATTCTCCTTTCTCCTGTGCACTTCTGGTTTGTCTTCCCTCATCTTATCTGCAACCATGGAGTTCAGTATTTGCTCACCTTTATCGACAATTATCTAGACAACTGCAAAGTGAGCCCTAACTAATGAAATACTGGGTGACACGGTAATATCAATGATTTGATTGCTAGCCTGAGAATTAAGTTTGGGAGTACGCTAAATGATTGGGTAAACCCTTTAGAATATACACTCCTAGCAGAGTGTAATTGATACCATCCAATTAAAATTCAGAATTCCGCACACTTGGGAACTAATGGAGCAAATAATTATGCTGAAGGTGTGTACAAATTTATCTGCATTTACAAATGCTAAACTCACATTAAAGACTATGGCTTTTTAAAGATCACATAAATAAATACTGTCTTTCAAGATAGCAAACTGAATATTTTAAAGATTTCCTGTGGGCATATTTCATACTAAACTTTCATTTTTAGGAAGGATTGCAAGGCTGTAATTCTTCTTTGTGTCTCAGATTTCCCAGTGGTAACACACAAAATATTTTACATTCAGTTTCTTTCTTGCAGCTTCAAACTTTTCAATCCAAATAACAAAATACTAGTTTTTTAAATGCAAATACGATGACTCTGCCAGATACTGCAGCAACCGGAATCCATACTGAAAATACGCAGAACCATAGTTCAAGCTTACTATCCAGAACTCAAATCTTATGAGTGGTTCTGCAAGAAGGGAGAAAATAATATTGGGTCCTCTCTGTACGTGGCTCTTCCCTATTTGAGATTGTTCACAGTTTTTGGGAACTGATCACTTTTTGTTTGTGAAGAGGGGTGTGGGAGTAATACTTTATAACCATTGAGCCCCAGAAGATGTGTGGTGCTGCGATCTCAAATAAGAAATATCTGGATTCTGCAGTAAAAAAGTCATTCTCTGCTGCATGAAGCCTCTACCAGCAGCTGGATTTAGAGTGGGTGTGACAGGGTGTGGAGACTCAATTCTGACCAGAGATGCTTGTGCTGCCACATCCAGTTCTGAAATGCAGCCACCTAATCCGTTCTGTGGCATTTAACCCTTCCACCTGTACTTCTGGCTGTTGGTTGTCACCTGCCGCATAGCATCACTCCACAACAAATTCAGAGCATCTAGGCAGAGAACTGAGAGCAAAGCAGAGTTGCAGGGCAGACCCCAGCCTCTGCAGGACAGTATTGTAGGTCACAAAACCCCACCAACTCCGGACTAAAGAATCTTAGCTACATGTCTACCAAGGTCACGGATAAATTTTTACACTACTTTTATGCCATTTCACGAGATTTGGCAATAGGTTGCTACTGCAAGTGTATGCAATCACAACAAAAAGCAGCTATATATCTTCTCCACTCTGATGTAGCCTGTCTTCACACTATGTGTGTCTGCCTAAAAGCACCCCAACGTTTTTGCTTTGCTATGGGTGGATGAATAGACTATGGGTAATGGTGTTGTAGTCTGAACTTAACAGTAACTGGGGCTAGTACAGAATATAAACCACACTGAGATGGAAAGCAGTATTTTTTAATACATTATAAATATCTCATACTTTATATAACACCTATAATTGGAAATACTCCATTTAAATTGTGTAATTCAAATTGCATTTGTGTGAGACTTCTTGAAGTTCCATATCCTGATAACTAGGGTTTTATCTCATCATATTAATGATAATTTATTCTCTCCGTACTAGGACAAACAGGTAAAAAGAAAAGAATGAATTTTAAAATATATATTTTTATAATGCTGTCTGTCTTTTCCATTGTGAGTTACATGCCGCTAATACTGAAGAAGCAACCACACCTCAACCAAAAATAAACCCAACTTTCATTCCATTCACTGATAACTGTGTTGTTTATTTTGCACGCACATTTTGAGGTTTGTGAGTAAGGGATGATACATCCTATCTGAAAGAAGACCTCTGGACATAGTAACTGCAAACTTTCATAACATTTTTGAGAAGGCAAAAGTGTCTGTTGCAGTTGTATATATGCAAAAAAATCAGCCAGGATGGAAATCTCAGCATCTCTAAAGTTCTTTCTTCCCCCTCAAAAGGGAAGGTTTTCATAGCAAGTTATAATAAAAAACCCCCAAACTGTTCCAACTTTTTGTGTTTGTGCCATTGTCACAAATGGGTGGTTTAAGGCCGCATAAAGAATCACTGGCAAGGTATTGGCAAAGGGTGATTTTAATAGAAATTTATAGAAACGTGACTTAACAGAATTTGACGGCAAGGATCACTCTATTACTTATTACATGGATTAAGTTTACACAGGGGAAAATCATATTAGAATTGTGTTGGAATGATTTGTACAGAGATTAAGGGTAGAAGGGTAAAAGGGTAAAAAGGGGGGACCCTCCTGTTGAGTCACGAGGTTCAGAAGAGATCTGACTGGACCCAATCTTAGTCTGAGACTTGGACAACGGTTTATGTCTAATACAGAAAGGGATAGGAAGGACCTCCTATTGGGTCACGAGGTTTGCTTTCTAAACTCCTTCTCAAAGAGGAGCCTGGGTGCAGCTGGATCTACCCTTAGTCTCAGACCTGGGCAATGGTTTATGACTAAAGTGTTAAGGGTTTTAGCAGCAACTTAGAGTCTTACAATGCTTAAACATTAATCAATTTGACAGCTACACAAAGAATTAGTCAAGTTGCTACAAATACTACAAAAATTAAAACAACTTAACTACAGATTATACTTGTTAATAACTGTACAGATAAGCGCGCAAGAAGATCTAGATCAATCGATACGTATATATATGCATATGAATATGGTACCAAAGCTAAATGAAAGGCCTAGAGTTAGTTAATTTATAAAGGTATACCTGTTAAAAATTCCCCTTGAGTACTGTGAAATACTCACGTTAAATGCTTTGGCATTTCCCAACGGGCGAAGAGTTGAGCCCTGAGGAGCGTCTCAGCCCAAAATCTCGGTGATCCTCCGAGTATCGCAAATTCGAGTTTGCGGACTCTCAGAAGCATCCCACTCAGAGGGAGATTCTGGATGCAGCCCACTGTGGTCCAGGAGTGCTCAAAGGGTCTCAGTTGGTACCACTGTTTATAGGTTTGCAAGATGATTGTCTTCAGTCACCC
>NW_009224931.1:8017-22328 GCF_000690835.1 Fulmarus glacialis
GCAGGGGGGGCACGTCCCCAGCCTCAGCTATGCGGAGTTTCTGATACGGTCAAGGAGCGCTCAGCCGCCAGACTGAGTGCACCAAGGCCGAGGTTTCACGGGAATTTCTGAGATCAACAAGCGGCCCAGGAGGGGGGGGAGCAATGCACCACCACAGCCATTTGCTTTCTATGTTTGTATTACAATAGAGTTTCTTTAGTTTCATTTTAGGTAGGTTTGCCCACTATGATTTCATAAAAATGTGTGGTAGAGAAATCAGGAGATCTTACTGTTTGACAGTAGCAAAACCCGAATTCTTTTATTCTTTTAATAGCACATCTTTCCATTAAGTGAAAAACTTTGTAGAATCTGTGACATGTTAGAATAAAGGTCAAATAATCTAGCATTATTATTTATAATTCTGCAATTATATAATAAAAATCTTACCCATCTTAATGCATATGTAAAAAGTCAGAAGTAGGACATTTCTGTGAAAATTGTAACCCTACAGTTTTCTAGTTTTGTGTCTTTGAATCTCCAGCTTAGCTTTACTGAGCACTGAATATACATTCCTTTGCACGATTGCAGATTATTTTCATCACATGAAGTATTTAAATAATTTTAGATTTTGTTAGAGGTGAAGGCTGTAAAAGTAGAGAATTCAGAATGAGTGAAATTTTACCTAACATATTTGATTGGCTTTATTGCACTTTACTGTATCTTAACTACTCCCCCATTTAGCAAAAGTACATAAATATGTGCTTTATACGATACACACTTGTTCTGTTGACAGAAATTGGATCAACTCTAGTGCTTAAAGACGTTCTGTACATGAAGTTTACCTATAGCCGTCGGAGTTATTTATGACCTTCAAGCTGTCTAATGGCTTGATCAGAACCAAGGTATACTCCTTTTAATCAATGGCAGCTAGTGGGAAATAACTGACTTGTGTGGTGTGTGGGTATGTGTACAAGTTAGCTGCTTCATTTCCATTTTTAAGCTAAAACTGGGAAGACTTTGGGTGAACTTCTCTCTCTTATCAGATACAATATAACTCAGTCCTTAAAGACCCTTAAAATTAATCAGGTATTCAGGGGTGAGATGTGAAAACTCTATGATGTTCTTCGCCATTTGATCACTTCCCTTACTCCCAACTTGTAGTTGCTGTAATCTGCCAAAACATTTTCAGTATGTGAAATTAAACCCAACACTTTTAAGAATGAAGGTCAGATTTTCAACTGGTGTAAATCAGAAGAGCTCCATTAAATCAAAGAAAAAATAATAACTTTTAGTGATAAAATGTCAAGTTCTTGAAGTTGCTAGGTGTCCATTTTGTACATCTGCACTATATACTGTCTGCATTACTCAACCTGTTTTTCTGTGTTAGCTGTTTTCTTTAATTTTACTTTCGTGATATCCATAAGATAAAGGGTCAAACTGTGTAATCCTGGATCAAGAAAAATCTTCTGTGATTTTAATGGGTTATTTCATTTATTCTTTGACTTCTCTGAGTCCATCATTAATTCAAAAGCACACTTAGAAAAGTTGCTATGCTTCTGTAGAACACTTACTTGCTGATCTCCGGATCTTTCTGGCCTTCCCCCTGCTTGAATTGAGGTGTTACAACTCGTGCTCATGTTATTTTTTGGTAACCATCTTTACTCAGCTTTCAACTGTGAACCCCTTAAAAAGATTCTCTCTCTGATTCATGTACCCTTTGGTTGAAATAGGCTGTTACTATGGCAACAAGATTAGTATGGTCACCATATTTTTCCATCTTTCCATACTTTGTACTCTTATCATCAGCTCTGTATCACCTTTTTGGTTTTTTTGGTGGTGGTTTGAGTTGTTTTTTTTTTTTACTACCTGCTTCTCTAGAGAGAGGAGCTCAGCAATAGTTGATTCACCCTGTGAATTCAAAATTAGTAATGAGTCCATGAAGAATAAAGTATATAGTAGTTAGTGGCAAGGCAACTTGTCTCTGTCATACAACACTGAACAGATTTGAACTGCAGATCTTAAATCAGTGCTCTGGACTGCAGAAGAAACTATTTTTTTAAGAAATGAAACCAATCTCAAATTTATCCTGATTTGAAGATTGCAGTGAAAAGAAATTGTGATGCACTATCTAGCTATTAAAGTTTGCTAGCAAAACTGTAGAAAAAAAGAACACCTGGAACACAAGCTATTAAGGAATTCAAAAGAGTTTCATCAGTTTTTTTCTGACAGAGTTTAATAAAAGCAGTTGCTTTTGCTGAAATAATTTTGGATTTCAGTACACATTCCTTTTAGACACAGTATAATGAAGAAGAATATCTTACATTTACAGTCAGAGTCTCAAGGATTTTAGTCAGAAGGACGGGTTTAGCAATAAACAATGTCTGTCTCCTCATTTTTCATGGCCACATGATATATCAAAGCTTTTTAGTGTCTTCTGTTTGATATGTAACATACAAATCTGACTGAAGCTAAGAAACAAACACTGATGATGCAGTTCAGTGGGAATACTTGGAATATTTATGTGAGAAATATAAAAAAAGTAATCCTAGACAAGTAATAAATCTAGTATACCCAAATGACTGGTCTGGTTAAGAAAGCAAATAGTCACTTTCTTATGAGACAGAAAATAAAAATAGTTACTTTCTCATTTTTTTTCCCTGCCTCTTTGGTACGTTTTTGAGAATCCCATTTGCATTAACAGTCATGTTCTGTACCCTTCTTTCAGCAATGGGAAATTTAATACAAAGAGAAACAGAGCAAGACCTAAACCTCTGCTTGGTTTTTGCAACACTGAATGTCTCAGTACTGAAATTTTGTATACATGAGTCACCAAGAGGAATCTGAAACCCTTTGTTACATGTATGGGGGTTTTGGGGGAATATTTGTTTGTCTAAACTCTTGATTGCATCCAGCTCTGCCTGAAATTGGAGAGGAAGCACTTGAGGGAGTCATAAATGTAGAGAAATGAGTAGGTTATTTTGAATAATAAGTTCGTGAACAGATCAACTGAGACACAGTATGCAAGTATACTTAGTTTCTTTCACCGAGTACAAAGCTAACTAGGAAAATCTTGTAGTACTGTGGGTTTACAGGATGCTGCTAGGGAGTGCCCTAAAACTGTACAATGCAGCTTAGTAGACCAGTCCTGCATTTATGAATCTGAACATTTATTTTCAAACTGTGTATAGACGTTCTTAGATTACTTCGAACTTTTCAAAGCTGCAATTTCTCTATATTTTTGCACTCTTGTTCTAATAGGTTAAGAAAATACAAAAAGCTCTTTACTGATCTGACTTTTCCTCACAAATTTTTGACTGATAAGAAGAGGAAGGCTCCAATTTGCAAATACATGCAGCAGGAAATGTGCTAGAATGCATGCCATTCTCTTTTTCTTTTTGGCTGTAAATCCGCTCTGGTCATAAGGTCAAATATACTCCATTCAATAATCAGGCTGTCTGGGAAATGAAATCCCCTACGCCTGCCCTGCTCCTGAGAGGGCTGCAGTGGCCTTGCAGTGGATTTGAATAGTAGCTCTACTGCTCTTCATTTGTTTTGTGTGGGCAGCTGGGGACAGAGTTGAGGCAAAATAACCAGGTTTGTCCTTTAGCCACCTCTGCCTGTTCCAACCAGTTATCTTTGCTGATCTAGGAGGGGTAATGTGGAGGTCGACCAGTGCAGGACTCAGTTGGACTGATATAGTCACAGCATAAAGCAGACAGATACGTAGTTCTGTGATGCCCCTTGCCACTGGTGAACTTTATTTTATTTTCTAATTGCTGAGAATCAGTCGGCTGCTTGCTGTCAGTGTGGTTATTCATGGCATTCTAGCTATTTTTCTACTCCTGTTTGGTCAGCTTGAGTGGGAATAGCAGGAGAAAAGTAGCATTTCTCACTTAAGGAACTGAAAGCTGTTCCAAGAGGGAATAATCTTATGAATCACAGAATCATAGAATGGTTTGGGTTGGAAGGGACCTTTAAAGGTCATCTAGTTCAACCCCCCATGAAGAACCCAAACATAGCAGGAAGGCACCTAAGTGCTTGAAGTTGTGTAGTTTTTAAGTACAGTGTTTCCTTTGGAGTGCTTTGTTACTGTCACTAGGCGACACTGGAAATAGGCTGGCTCCATCATCTTTATACGTTGATGAGATCTGCCCTGAGCCTTCTTTTCTCCAGGATAAACAGTCTAAGCTCTCTCAGCCTTTCCTCCTACAGGAGATGCTCCAGTCCCTTCATCATCAGTTTAGCTCTTGGCTGGACTCTGTCAATGTGTCCATGTCCCTCTTGCACTGGGGAGCCCAGAACTGGACACAGTACTCCAGGTGTGGCCTCAGCAGTGCTGAGAAGGGAAGGATCACCTCCCTCCACCTGCTGTCAACACTGGGCTTAATGCAGCTCAGCATACCACTGTCCATCTTTGCCAAAACTGCGCAGTGCTGGCTCACGTTCAACTCAACTGTCCACCAGGCCCCCTGGGACCTGTAGAGGTCCTTTTCGTGGCAGCTGGACTATGTGCACTCCTGCCCTGGTGCTTGGAAGTGGGAGGCTGGGAGAGCACGAGGGAAACATCTCCTGTTCCAGAACTTACATTAAGCGAAATCATCGTGCACTCCAAGAAATTCTCCCCTTTGGATTTCCCGTGTTGTTGAGAAAGTGTTGGAAAGTATTCCCTACAGTGGGTTGTTCTTTGATTTTGAAACACACCCCCCCCTGAAAAGCATCTGGAGGATTACTGGATGCGATAGAGGCCAATACACGGGGCCACAGCACCACTGTGCCGATTGAGGATGTAAGGTGCGGCAGCAGGGCTGGCCAGGTGCTCCCCTCTCCTCAGTGGGGTTCACTCCTGAGAAATACTGGGTAAGGGAGCCTGGTGAGAGGTGGCATTTGAGGGCCCCGGAGTTGCAACATAACTCTGTGCTTGGTTGGTCCCCACAGGCCTCCTTCTCCAAGCTGAGGGGTCATAGTTAGTGGGCCGCCTGTGCAGGTTGTAGTGCCTCTGCAAGGATCTGCTCCAGACCCTGGCCTTGTTCCTCTGGCGATGGGTGGATAAGCTGACCACATACTTCTAGTTGTTGTCCACTTTCACCGTGTGTAGCACCTGCTCCAAAGGCTGCCTGCAGAATGGGCAGGCACCTCTCCCTCTGGCCCATTGCTGGAAACAGGCAAAGCAGAAGCAGTGAAGGCAGAAGACCACGTAAGCTACGTTTTCAATCTCGCCCAGGCAGATGGGGCACTGGCAGTCTGCTGCTGCCTCCAATGGCCCAGCCTGGAGCAGCTAGCTTGTGCCAGCCCTCGTAGCACAGCCGGTCTCCTCCAGGGCTTCCTCAGAAGCCCGTGCCATGTCCTGCCAAGAGAGACGTGCAAAGTGCCTGACCTTTTCTGGTGCTCAGAGGGGAAAAGCAAAGAAAGCCCAAGAAAGCTGTGGGAGAGGGGAGGTAAGGGACTCCCGAAGGGTGTCCTTGCAGTCTGGAAAGCAGCAGCAACTTTCCCTAAGGAAACGCTGTGTAGGACCTGCAGCAAGCACCCTGCAGCCAGGCACAGCGGAGAGGAGCACTGGAAGGTCTGCCTTTACTCAGTGCCCAGAGCTGCTGCTCTCCACCATGCCAAAGCTTGAAGACCTTTTCCTCCTTCTTCCCATTATTTCCTTCAGCAGTCTGAACTGGGTGACTGTGAAGCTATGTACCTGCTCTCCCAAGCTATTGCAACAGTAGCCTGAGGCAACTGGCAATAAATGTTTCGAGAGAGGGGCTTCACAGGTCTCTTAGAGAAGCTTGGGATGTGACCAGCATGGGCATCCATGATCGATCCTTTGAGAATGCCTTGATTTCACCTCCTAAAATAGTTTAACTTGGAGAGTCTTTTAAGGTGGAAAAGATAAAATATCTTTTCACATTACAATCTGTCCAACAAGAATATCTGGAACTTTCATCTGTGGTTTGTTTTGGTGGTTGTTTGTTCCTTTGTTTTAATCCTGTGGAGTTGCATCAACATCTTGAAGAATTTCATATATGCGGCTCCAAATGCTTTTTTTAGATTTTAAAAGCATTATTTGTTTTTAATGGAATCCATTCAAGCCTTGATGAAACCTTCCTGTGGTTTACAATAGAGGTACTTTCATTGCAGTACAGTTACAGCAGAATTGCTCTGCAAGATTCCTTTCAATACCTAACTAGGACTAATTAACGTTACTGGGTAATTCACTACATAACTGTATTATTCATTGTCTTTTCTCATTGTAATACTCTTACTGAGTGCATTAGTGTTACAAATTAACTCTGTTGTAATTACACCATAATTAGGCACACAGTAATACAACCAGAGAATTAGTGGTAACTGGTAGTAACAAAAACTGTTACTGCTCTACAATTGCACTTGTAATTACCAAATAACTGTGCTGTAGCTATGTAAATTTGAAGGGATGCCAAAAAAAGAAATCTTTCCACCTCTATCTGAAAGAGATTTTGTACACACACACACACATATCTAATACCTATGAAATATATTCATTTTCAAATTTTTAATGCAACAGAAATAAGGCTCATTTTTTTCCTCACTGTAAATACATCTGCAATATATTCCTGCTCACTCAAGAACCACACCCTTATATATCTGCTATTTCCATGTGAGAAATCATTCCTATTTTCATTGGAAATGTTGGAATACTGTAACTGTTTATGTATTCTCTAGTACCGTAACTGTTGTTGTGCTTCTTTGTAGAACACCACTATTTTCAGATACTTGATCTGTTTAAACTTTGGCCTGAGTATTTTTAGTGGCATTTCCAACCCAGATTAGTTTGTTTCATCTGTAGATATCATATAAGTGTTGGTGCTGTGAATGAAGAGATATGCCAAAACTAGCATTTGCCAAAACTAGCCTCAGAACTGCAAGCCATTTATATGATTTCATGAGATGCCATATCCTAGCTAATTACACTTGCTAACAGCTAGCATTCAGTATCCCCTTGGTATGGCTATACTATTTTTGGGACATTTGTTAAAATATTCTCTATATGACAGTCACACTGGACTCTGGAAATGTGCTACTTTGCCTGGAGCTGATCTGATGAATCCATGTAGCTATCTACATGAGCCCAAAACTCCTGCCACAGTCTGACTGGATTCACAGAGGAAGGAACGGTAGGATTAACTATAACTCCATGAGGCCCAGTTGCTTGATGTAAGCTCAAGGATGTTAGTTCTGTTCCTGGCTTTGCTGATGATCCTGAGTAGATGCTTGATTTACCACCTTTTCTAAAGCATTTTGAAACCCATTGGTGGATGGTGCTCATCAATACTTGGATTTTATTTCAGAAATCCTGGGATTTATACACGAAAGGAGAACACAGCTCAGAGCTCTCCATGCCACCTTCTGACTCTTTCACCAGCATCACAATAACATGGCAGAACAGAAAGCCAGGTTTGGTCTTTGGAGCAGAAGAAACTACACGGAGATCAAGGAAGAGTCAGGTCAAGCTCCCTTACAGGTTAAGTCCCATGACTTCCAAATACCAGGAAGCCCATTATTTCACTGGGGATGAAAGTATGATGCTATAAACTGATTGCAAGGGTAGTGTCTTGTTCTGCTTCCTCTGATGTCTGGGATACTCTGATAATCTGAATGGGATTAAAGAGAGTGCTGTCCTAGAAATTAATGTCTGGGAAACTAAACTCCATGGCTTTCTTACTAGCGGTTAGGTGGAGTTTGTGGGTTAGAGGTTAATTTGCTACAGAAAGGAATATTTCTTTTAGTGATTGGAAAATACTTTTCAGTCTTCACACATCTGCCTATTGAGTCTCATCAGTATGCATTTTGAAAAATACAACGAAAAGTTCAGAATGATAATGTTATATCCTGATTTCCTAGATTCTGCAACAGCCGTGGTGTTAGTGGAAGAGGGAAATAGTAACTGGTTATATGCATCTTGTCAGAAATTAAAAAATGCATATTGATTTAACATAAGATATAGCCAAGGAAATTTGAATCACTAACTAAATATTTGGCAAATCTAGTATAGGCACAAACCACTTTGCTGTAAAAGACTGACACAGAATATTTAATAATATTTTTCACAAATTTAGACATTGCCTCTAGTCAGCTGGGGGACTTGCTTAACTTTTAAATATAGTAACTGTTCCTTTTAGTAGCTGCTATTTCTATTTTTACTAATATATGAATTTTTTTTAACCAACACTGAATGTTTGAACAAAGGCAGGTTTTACATAGATAAATTTTTTTTGCGTTCTGGTAAGATGACACGAAGACACACCGAACGTTTCACTGATAGACTCACTCAAATTTACCTATTTTCAGTTGTACTTCAGTATCTTGTCTCATATTTATTATCTTTTATTTCTGCAGAATCAAGTTTGCATCTTCCATATATTAACACTTTTTATTACATTTCTGCTGTGAAACACCTGAAAACATCTCTATTCTTCTATTAGAAATAGAATCACTGGGTATGAAACTGTAGTCTAGGATAGGAGTTTAAAGGTTTCTTTTTTTTCAAACCAAACCATAAGGATCTCAGGCAAAATTTGCTCTGTAACAGAGAGCTGAGGCAAGGTCTTCTGACTTTACTCAGAATTCAGCACATCTTTGGACAGAACGTAAAGTTAACAATCCTCCACTGCTAGTGTGAAATCTATTATTATTGAGCATGGAAACTATCCAAAGATATTCTCCCATAGTTCTGAACCATAAAGTTCACTAGTTGCAAGGGCAGCCTAGCACATCATAGGGATGGGTTATATGTGCTCAAAATAAAGTGCTAGATAAAATATGAAAAATGATCATCCTCTAAAGTTCTCTGAAAATACTATCAGCTACTTAAATGTACTTTATAGTTAATAAAGTATTTAGTTTCTGAGCATTATTTGCCCAGAACACTGCATGGTGTGCATAATCTTTTTCTTTCTCCATTTTTCTGTGAAACTCCAACTGAAAATATACCTTTAGCATTTTAGTAAGCCAACATAATTTCTGTGGCCAGAGTTGTCATATAAAGTAAATTCACAGAGGAAGCTCAACTCATGTAGGCTACATGCTGCTCAGCCTTTAGTTGTAAAATGCAGGTGGCTTGGGATTTTTCTAAAACAGTTAATTCTGAACCCTGCTAGGCAAACACTATGAAAAATATGTTTATATTATGATACAGCTCAGAACATAGCAAATAATTCTTCTATTGCCATAGGATGGATACATGAAATGGGAATGTGCTGATAACACATGGTTGGAAGACATTGAACGATAGGGATAGAAATGGATGATTCTGATGACATGGCTATGGTTTTACAACAAGGATTAATAGCAAGCATTTCTGTACAAACCGGAGTGCTTATTGAAGAAATATTAGAGAGAAAGATGAGGGCTTATTTAATGTTACCAGATAAGTCTAGGTTGCCAATGTGACGTGACATGGGAAAAAAGACAAATGCAAAAGAGGCAAGTGCAGAAAATAAGGACAGATGCAAAATCTTTATGGCTAAAATCAGGAAAATAGTAATTCTTTTGTAAAAGGTGCTGCTAGATTAATATAGAATGATTGTGGCTGAAATCAGGAAAATAGTAATTCTTTTCTAAAAGGTGCTGCTAGATTAATATAGAATGCTGTAGACAATTCTGTTCATCCATGTTCAAGAACAACGTACTACAAATGCAAACAATGGGTATGAGGATTTGGGAAACAGAGACCCCGTTCAACATGAGGATGCTACGTGAGTTTGGCAAAATGAAAGCTGAAAGGAGATGTTTATCTTTTAAAGGTACATGAAGGCAGGTAAAGATTACTGAAGTAGAAGGACTATTTAAACTAAAGGTCAATGTTAGTGCAAGAGGTGGGTGAAAACCGGCCATGATTAAAACCCACATTTGGAGTTTGATGAAGGTTTATAACTCTCAGAGGAATTCTGTTTTGAATTAGCCTTTCTGTATTGGGAGAAGGCGACTGAATTAGACTTAGCACCTTTGTACCTGATGCATTTATGGATGGAACTGCAGTAAGGTGACCTCCGTAACATCAGAGAATGAGACCTAGTGGCTTGGGAAATTGTTCCAGTTCTAAGTCCTGCCCGCACAAGTAGTGTCAGTTAACTCTTAGCTTAGACTAACTCTTAGCTTAGACTCTCCTGTCTATCCTGATGTACATGGTCAGACGCAAAAACACAGTTTGTTCACTTGCTTGATTTTGATGCTTTGACAAATATGCTGTCTAGTAGCTCAGCATCGCGTAGAAATTTCTGGTGGGTATTTGATGTGAGGGTGACTGCTGCAAAATCTGCAATGCTGCGATTGCCAAACATATATTAATATAATTTTGATAGATTTCCCAAGGTTAACCAGAAATGGTTTTGAGGTTTGGGGCTGATGATGCTGTGACTCATATTAATGACAAATGGCAGTAATACAGTTTTTGCAAGCAATTTTCAGGCCAGGCACGGTGCACAAAACTTAGCAGAAGATTGGACAGCAGGTGATGAGTTTACATTACAAACTTCAGGTCAAGCTTAATGGTTCAGACATAGGTTGGAGAATAATAATGGAAGACAAGTGCAGCCTTGCATTGTGGGGAGCTTCTGCCCTTTGTAGAACCTTAAAGTAGATGAAGACATGGATAACAGGAAAATCCTGACTGAGACCAAATAAAAAAGAAGAAAGTACACAGAAGGTAGAAGCAGGGATGGGCTTCCCAGGAGGAATATAAAGCCATTGCTGCAGTGTATTGGAATGGAGTCAAGAAAGTCAAAGTTCAGCTAGCGCTGAAATCAGTGACGGGTGTGAAGGGCAACAAGATGGACTCCTATAAGAACAGGGGGCGTGGAGAAGATGAGACACCTAGTGGTTTTTTTGCTCGCTGGTAAGGCCTGCCAGTTCTCTGGGCTGATGCAGAACCTGTGGGGATGCAGCATTACACCTTGTGGAGGAAGAAAGACTTAGGGAATACATAAGCCAGTATATTGGGTGTAGGTGGCCAAGTTTTGGTAGCTGGGGGGGCTGCAGGGCGGCCCCTATGAGGAGCAGCCGGGGCTGCCCCATGCCAGGCCCAGCCATTTCCAGCCGGCTCCAACCCACCCACCGCAGGGCACGGCTGAGCCCCGCAGCCACGATGGCGGCACCTTGGGGAAAGCCTGGGTAAGGAAGGGCAGAAAACGCAGAGGGAAGAGGGAACAAGAAGAGTGAGAAGCAGCACAGAGAACACCAAGGTGAGAGAAAGAGGAGGGGGTTCTCCATGTTGATGGAGCAGATATTCACTGTGGCCTATGGAAAACCCATGCTAGAGGAGACGGATATTCCTGAAGGAACTGCAGCTCCCGTGGCGACTCCACACTGGAGCAGGGGAAAAGTGTGAGAAGAAAAGAGCAGCAGAGAGAAACAGTTTTGTACTGATCGTAAACAGTGCTCTGCAACCCCCACCCAGCTTCTCCTTGCCTCGCTGAAGGGACTGAGTGTAGCCTGTGGTGATAACAAGGGTGGAGGAGAGGACTCTGGAGTGAAGGAATGGAGTAGAGCCTGAGAAAAGGAGGAGGAAAGGTGTTTTCCCTAAGTGTGTAAATATTTTCCCTAAGTGTGTGTAAAAGCCAGGTTTCATTTACAAAGCTGCAGAACAGGCCCTAACATGTTTGCAATGGAGGAAAGTTCACGAGGGTGGCGCGGGGGGGCATGAACCCACTGGAATATGACCCACAGCTATGGACCTGCCCCAGGAGGCCACCAGAGATAAAATGGGAAATGTGGTGGCCATGTCACAGTGGGCAGCAGATCAGCGGTGGCTGTGTCACAGTGGGGTCCATGTCATGGCTGGCACAGGTATGTCAGGCTGTGGAGGTTGGGAAGCAGCACTTTCCAGCTGGTGAGGGCAGGGGAAGGACAGGAGAGGGCAGGGGGTACCACTGCCCCTTGGGAGTCTGTGCCCAGCTGTTGCTCCAGCCCTGCTGACCTCAAGGGCTGTCAGTCCCCACTGCCTCCGGCCCTATCCCTCTCCTGGCTGTGGTGACGTGGGGACTGGCAGCCTCTGCTGGGGATTGGCAGAGCACTGGGCAGGGAGTGCGGAGCTTGCCCAGGACCGCCAAAGGGAGAAGCGGGTCTCCATGCCTCAGGGTCTGGGTCTGTGCTGGACACTCATCTTCTGCTTTTCTCCCTCAGAGCTGGCAGAGCTGAGTCTGGAGGAGAAGTCCCAGTGCTGCTGCGGCTCGCCCAAAAATTGACTCATGCTGTTTCAGCCATGAAGTGGAAGGCCTGCAATGTCGACAGTGAGGAGGGTGAGAGCGAAACGATCCCACAGCTCCAGAGGTCAGGTAAAGGGGTTGTCAGGGCATCTGTGTACAGCCGTGTGGAGGGGGAGGCAGGAGCCCCTCAACTGCCTGGTGCAGGGCCCACCCCCTCCTCAGCAAGAGGCTTGGGGTGAGGAGAGGGAAGGTGTTTCCCAGAGCTGACTGGGAGCAAGGGGGTCCAAGGTGAAGGTGTAAAGTGGGGCAGGAGAGGAGAGGGGAGGAGCGGGAGCCACCAAGGCTGGGGAAAGAGCCTGCCTTTGGGTCACTGTTGGCTGTCTTGGGCAGTGGGGCAGGAATCAGCACGCAGAGGGGATTTCAGCAAAAGCAGAATGTGCTGTGGGGCAGGTGGGGACTGGCTGTAAAGGCAGGGCCACAAGCCACGGCAGGGAGGCTAGAGACCTCTAAAGGTAAATCTGCACAGCAGAAGGCTGCAGTATGTTAGAGACACACAACCTTCCCCAGGTGTCTTGTGCTTTTCATCTTGCATGCTTTGCTGTCAGTGTGAAATGCGATGTAAGATGATGCGATGGCAATGTTTCTCCAGTAGAGCATCATCAGCACCAGCTGGGGAGTGTCTCTGTGCTCTACTGAATGGTGTGGCTCTCCCCATGCTCAGAGCTGCTCAGCGTTGACTTTGTTCCAGAAAAAATTGCACTTGTCTTGAAACATGAGTAGTCTTCTTGAATTCAGTGAGGCTCAGCATACTCCATGTGATCATACACATAAAGCTGAAGAATGCAGCATCCTACACATCCTATGGTGTTTTCAAGATGTTCAGTCTTTGAAAATAGAGCTATTTTAAAAATTATCAGACTTGTGAACAATCTGATGTTTTGGGGGTAGAACTGGATGAGACACACAAGAAAGATGTTCATTTCTGGGTCTGCTAGAATGTTTTTACTTCTTTACCCACTCTACAAGGTCTTTTCTCAATCTTAATGTGGTCCTAATTCACAGCTTTACTGATGCCATGGTTTCACCCAGTTTGTTCTGAGCAGAAATTGAGTAAAAGCTTAGTGAAAAACTTACTGCTTTTGAACCAGGTTCAATAAGAAAAGGTTTTTCAAAACAGAGCAACAAAACTTTCTGCATAATATCTGTAGTTTTGGCCTTCCTGGGAAAATTATGTATTCACATTTGTTCCACTTTTTTTCACCTTGACAAATGTCAAATGTTGTTCTGGAAAATAGCTTTTTGCGGTATTGAAAATTTTAATGGTTGTGTTAATGGAGAAAATTTCCCTTTTTTGGCTTTATTTAAAAAGTTGTATTTTACATCCATGGGCAAAATGAAACTGCCATTCTTTCTGTATCTTTTCAGTCCCCAACTGTTGATTATTTTGCACATTGTTGTGGTTTTTTTCCCTCTGTTGGAGAGAGGAGGATTTAGAAAAAGAAAAGTAGGCTTCCTCTAAACAAAGAAGACACTTGTTTTTGGAAAAAAAAAATGTTAGGAGAAAGAAATTTAAAAAAGCTTCTTAAAAGTTTGAGTGAAACAATTTTGGAAAAAAACCCTTGGAAACCATGTATCTTTTACTGTATCTTTCTTATAAATAACTGACCTACTTCTGACCAGTGTTGACCTGCCTACCTCCTACTGAACTTCAGTGCGAGTTAGGGGAATTCAGTGTTCTGTGTAGAATTGCACATCAGCAAACTGCACCACTTTTCCCTTCTTGACTGTTTTTAGAGGAAGATAAACAAAACCATTTTTTACAATCTTTTGTTTTGACACAACAGTTAAGGTAGTGGCTTACCTGGCTCTGAAGATTTTTATTGTTTCCACTGTAACATTTTCCTAAAGATTAGGTCCTATTTATGTTCTTTTGTGAGCTTTTCCTAAAGCGGTAAGACCGCGGCAAAACCCGCGAAGGCGAAAGCGCAGGGAGCGAGAGGGTGCCCCAGCTCCCCCCCTCCCCCGAGCCGGAGGAGTGAGCTCCTGACGAGCGGCAGCTCTGACTCAGCGCAGGCGGGGACAGGAGGGACGGCGGCCAAACGCCCTCAGGTACAAGAGCAGCCCCCAGGCGAACAAGGCGGGCAAACAGGGCGTGGCACGTCAGA
>NW_009224932.1:0-12646 GCF_000690835.1 Fulmarus glacialis
TAATAAAAAAGAAAATTATAATAAGTAATTATAATAATAGTAATAATAATAATAAACTCTATAAGAAGATTACGAAGAAAAGTGAATGTGTTAGTATAAGAAATGTCATTTGTCTGCATATATGAGAAACAAGATAACACTATAGTCAAAGTACAATACATGTAATAGTAATATCTGAAATACATAATCATTAGAAATTACAGTAAAGTTTTGAGTATCGAAGTGTGATCTGAATCAAACTATTTGCTATTGATCTATAATCTAAGTCAAACTCCCTACATTAAACAGAGAGAATTCCCATGACTGCAGACTGTTCTGAATGAAGACAGCACTGCAGTATAGACCCTAGTATTTCTGTTCTGATGTTTTTTGTCATCACTTGCTGTCTTTGTTATACACTGGAGAAGCACTGGATAAAAAAGGCAAAACTTAAGAAAAATAATTTAAGGAGATAGGAAAATATTATTATTTTTTTTTTTTCCCTACCAGGTGAATGGAAGGGGCAAGGCTCTAGGGTCACATTTTCTATCATCATTTTTATGCAGGCCTGTAGTAATAGAACAAGGGTCAACAGTTTTAAACTGAAAGAGGGTAGATTTAGATTGGACATAAGGAAGACATTATTTACAATAAGAGTGGTGAGACACTGGAACAAATTGCCCAGAGAAATTGTGGATGCCTCATCCCTGGAACTGTTCAAGGTCAGGTTGGACAGGGCTTTGAGCAACAAAAGTTGCTCAAAGTTTGGGCATCTAAACTTCTTAAAGGAGAAGAAGGCCTAAAACTCTGGGATCCTTTCTGAAAGAGTGACCTAGCCGCTAAGTGGTTGTGCTGTAAGATCACCAGTTATACAGAGGGAGACTGAAATGAGTTCAATAAGGTAAGATTAATCTCAGCTGTCTGAATAAAGACACTTTTGCAAGATTGTGTGTTGGGTTTTTTTTAATTGAACAGTCTTTTGTTGAAGAAATTGAAGACTACACTAAGTATGCTCAGTAGTTCAAATTTAAGCCTGCAGGGAAAGTTTTGACAGAAGTCTCGGTCACCTAGGGCATATCAGGTGCCTGTGAAGTCTAGGTAGCATTTATAGATTGCAGTCCTGCATTTAGGTTTATAAAGAAAATTTCAGGCTCTCTAAATTATTCTAAAATACTGTCCTAGTGGTATGCATCCATCTAAGTCCTAGCATGTACCAATTTAAGCATATTACTACTCCTCCTTCAGAAACTTTGGTTCTAGAGCACAGAGCTACTACGAATGCCCAGAGGGATGTGCCCCAAACAGTAATTAATATGGTGTTGTGGTTTAACCCAGCAGGCAGCCAAACACCACACAGCTGCTCGCTCACTCCCCCCTGGCTCAGTGAGACTGGGAAGACAATCGGAAAAAAAATAAAATTTGTGGATTGAGATAAAGACAGTTTTATAGAATAGAAAAGGAAGGGAAAATAATAATAATAATAATGGTAGAATATACAAAATTAGTGATGCAGAATGCAATTGCTCACCACCCAAAGACTGATGCCTAGCCAGTTCCCGAGCAGCCATCACCCTCCCTGACAAATCCCCAGTTTATGTACTGAGCATGACATCATATGGTATGGAATATCCCTTTGGCCAGTTGGGTCAGCTGACTATACTCCCTCCCAGCTTCTTGTGCACCTGGCAAAGCATGGGAAGCTGAAAAGTCCTTGACTTTCTATAAGCACTACTTAGCAACAACTAAAACATCAGTGTGTTATCAACATTATTCTCATAATAAATCCAAACCACAGCACTATACCAGGTACTAGGAAGAAAATTAACTTTATCCCAGCTGAAACCATGACAGTATCCACCCCTTATTCCATACCATCTACGTCATGCCCAGGTCTCACATTTTCCAACACATTCCAATCTATCACCACCACTTTTCCTGTCTTTTGATATCTACACACAGATATCATCCCCTTAGTCTATGGGCCACCCCTCTAAAATGTCCCCCCACAACAAAAGGTAGACAGCTGTTTAATTTCCTCCATCTCCAAAGCAGCTCTACCAAAACCCACTGGCTTGGACCCCTTTTGGATCCTTGAAATACCCTCTGCTGAGGTAGTCTATGCCAAAGATTCATGGAACCTCTGGGCCAGTCAGAATGGGGTGCTTTTGCCACTCATTCCCAGTTAGGCTCACTTCGGCCTCCAACACAGTTAACTCTCGGGATCCTCCTGTCACTCCAGAAATACAAATGGGTTCTGCCCCTTTATAGCTTGATGGCATTAGGGTGCACAGTGCACCAGTGTCTACTAGAGCCTTATACTCCTGTGGGTCTGATGTGCCAGGCCATCGAATCCACAGTCCAGGAAACCTGGTTGTCCGTTTCTTCCACCTGGCCGGAGGCAGGGCCCCTCTAGTTCTGGTGATAGTATCCATTTCTCACTTCTTGTAAACACGAGTCAAGAATTCCTTCATTACAATCAGAAGTAAGGTCAGCCCTTCTACTCTGTCTGGGGAGCTCTTCACTGGACACTGGACTGTCATGAGACAGGTTTTTCCTGAAAACTGGAGCAGCAATTTTCCTGGGAGAACCTGTTGTGTGATTGTTTTTCCTTGCAACTCACGTACCTGTGCCTCTAGGGTTAAGGAAGGTTTTCCATCCCACTTCCTCATGTCCTCTCCATGGTCACGCAGGTAAAACCTCAGAGTGCCCCGTGCTATGTACTCACGATATCTTCTCTCTTGAGCGGAAGAACACTGACTCCTAATGACTGAGATACTGTGATACTGAGATACTGTCCATACAGGTGGAGAGTAGGACCTGTCCTCTTCTTGTTGCTGGACCTTCCAGGACAGTTTCTCCACAGCTGAGACAAGGGAGGAAGAGACAGTTTCTTCGTATTCCCAGAGTTTGCCAACCGCTTCATCCACCTTTGGTGCTTCTTCCTCTTTCCAAATATTTTACCAGTTTTTCAGGATTCTGCACTTGTTCAGGGGTGAAGTTCCAAAACATTGAAGGTGACCACTGTCCTAAGTACTTGCCCATGCTATCCCACCCACCCTGCCACTCATAACTATCCCGCCTTGGGGCAGATCTCTGGGTGGTATTCTTAAGTAGTTGTTTAACCTTAAACAAGGCCTGAAACACATTCAGGAGACACAGCAATAAGAGCATGCTGGCTTGAACATCCCAAGGATATTCAAAATTCTCAAGAACTGTTGTAATCAGCCTGGAGGAGAAGGGGAAGGGGAAGGAAGGTATCTCCCCCGTAAATTGGTTCTCTGAGGAGAAGAGGTAAAAAGTGTAATTTTTAATAGTTTATGAGAGATAGCTCCTGAAGCACAATGATGACGGCAGTGCTGCATGCAACCTCATGACCAATAACTTTGTCATACCATAAGCCAGTGTTACACAGGATAGCAAAGCGATAACCTTAATCCATCTCCCACAGGTGATAAACAGCACATGAATACTGATAAACAGTACATACAGCCAGTAAGGTGTCACATAACACAACTTGGAGAACAAACCCAACAGCTCTGAGAGAAAATAAACCAACATTGTGACCAGCGACTACTAAACTGATATAACGAATGCTTATAACAAATTTGTTTTAACCCACTCGGGTCAGATCTGTCATTATCTCAACCTTCATGCCCCATGTTGGGCACCAAAAAGGACTGCTGTAGTTTAACCTGGCAGGCAGCCAAACACTACGCAGCTGCTCACTCACTACCCCCCGGCTCACTGGGATGGGGGAGAGAATCAGAAAAAAAGTAAAATTGGTGGATTGAGATAAAGACAGTTTTATAGAATAGAAAAGGAAGGAGGGGGGAAAAAAGAAAAAAAGTAGAATATACAAAATGAGTGATGCACAATGCAATTGCTCACCACCCAATGACCAATGCCCAGCCTGTCCCGAAGCAGCGATCATCCCTCCCCCACCAGCGATCGCCCCTCCCTGACCAACCCCCAGTTTACGTACTGAGCATGACGTCATATGGTATGGAATATCCCTTCGGCCAGTTGGGTCAGCTGTCCTGACTATGCTCCCTCCCACTTCTTATGCAGCTCTTGGCAGAGCATGGGAAGCTGAAAAGTCCTTGACTTTCTATAAGCACTACTTAGCAACAACTAAAACATCAGTGTGTTGTCAACATTATTCTCGTACTAAATCCAAACCACAGCACTATACCAGGTACTAGGAAGAAAATTAACTCTATCCCAGCCGAAACCAGGACATATGGAATTCAAAAATCTGATCCTGTAATTATGTTATCATGCACCCAGAACAGGGAGCCGTAAGAAGTACAGTACTCGGAATTTGTTCCTTTCAAAAATGCTGCCAAAATAAGAAGCGATGGTGCCCAAATATAGCGAAATAGCCTTCCAACTAGTTCTTTTCTACAAACAGGTACCTAATCTTTAATAGCTGCAATACTTATGTCAAGTCTTTTTTCCTACCTTGTTTCTAAATCCTTCAACAATCTGGGCCATCGGGCTTAGCTGGAGTGTGTTGGGATCCAGAACCAAACTGCAATAAACAGAAAATATGTAATGATTGAGAGAAAAGGAATTAAATCAAAAACAAAAACAAAAACAAAAAAAAAGAGAGGAAAAAAAAAAAAGAACAAAAAAGAAAAAGTATGCAAAGGGCTTTCCAAGGAAATTTTGAGTGAGAGCTGGTTGTTCATTATCTGACATGGAAAAGCAACGTCGGCGTATCACCACATTTTAAAGAACCTTACTTGTACATTACATACAATGAAAAATATTTTCATGTGGGCTTCAGAAAGCTCTAGAATTTCCTGTACCTTTGGTAAATGATCCAGTTACCTACTTTCCAATGATTCATATACAATTTTTCACTGAGGTGATGTCTCATCTGACTTTTATTCTTTCCTCTTTTCTTTTGTCTTCCCTCAAGACCTTCAAATACATTTGTTTATTAGGAATTCCCCCTATATGTCCACCAATTACCTTAGTGCCTAAGGGGTTCTCAGGTATCAGTTTGAAAGGATTAAAAAACAGATAATGCAAGGCAGTCCCTTCCAGCTCACAGAAGCAAAGGGTGAGCTTGGAGATAAATTAGAAAAAAATAACTGCAGTGTTTGCTAAATCAATCTCTGCCTAACAGAAAAGGCCAGAATTTAATCACATGACTTTGAGCACTGACCAGAAATTGTTTGGCAATGGTTGTCTATGGCTGACAATGTATTATGCAAGCAGTATTGTTATCTCAGTCTGTGTCTTTGCCTAAGTGTTATTTAACTCAAGGTTATTAGAACCTAGATCTAGTTTCTGTTAGATTAATAAAATGAAATAAAATGAAATATACACCCTTGTAGGAAATTATCTAGCAAATGAGTTCCTTCAAACTCTAGTCTCAGGAGAAATATTTCACTCCAAGGCATAACTAAATAAACACCTGTTAACAGACTGCAGTGAATGCTAGTACTTTAACATTCATTGATAGTAGCCATAAATAGTGCTCAGAGAATTGAGATGAAACTGATTAAAAAACAAAAAAAGAACGAAGAAGAATGGACTGGAACTCTCGTAGCACAGCTGAGTCGGTTAATTGCCCTCAGAGTTCTGTGTTATATATATTTGAAACTTCATGTGATCAAATATGCCACCATATAAGGATAATAAATCTGAGTAGGTTTATCACTACATCAGATCTTCGTTCAAAACTTAAAATGAAATAAGATTTACTGCATTAGCAGCTATTATACCATTACAATCTGCCTACACAGTACAAAATTCACTAACTCTTCTTTCTCTGTCTTATTTTAACAGGAATTTACACTTTGCACGTTGATTAGGTTGTTCCATTTTTCCATATTGCAAAAGCACTTTCACAATTTTCATTAGTTTTCTTCCTCTTCCCGCCCAGTATAACTTTGAATTTTAACTACACAAGGATTTTTTTTTTTTTTTTTTTCTTTCCCCAAGGACTGGAGAAGTGAGATTTTCCATTTCTGGGCAGTTTTGTTTTATTTGCTTTAGATTACCCTCTTATTTCCTGCTTTATCAGAACCTATGGTGTGTTATTTCTATATTCCATTATTACCTGTAACTACCACCCTTTAATATTTAATATAACCTTTAATATTACATATTTTTATCCCCATAAATAGATTTAAAAAATAATGCAATTTAATTTTAGCTAAATTGGTTTCCTGAAAGATAATATAAAGATTATTACTACTTGTATAAATACATACAATACATTTGGGGAATTCAATGGTGGTAAAAGAAAATTAAACACTAACAGAGTATTTCTTAAAGGTAGAAATAATTACATAAAATAATATTATAATAATGCACGCAGCTCCTCAGAGGAAATATATCTGATAGGTATAGTCTACATGTAACCTTAACATCTTAAAAAATATTCATACCGTTAATTTAAGATAAATGAGCATGGGAAGTCTATTCATATATACTATTAAAATATTTTAAAATATATACTACATAGGGTAAAAATTACATAAGCTGTAATTTGTTTGATGCTGATAGGAATGTGACTGTGTGTTATTTTGTGGGCAGCAATTCCTTTTAAAATCTGTTCAGCATTGTCCAGCCTGCTGTGTTTAATTTCAAAATCTAACATTTTCATCATGTAAACTAAATTATTTGTTCACTTCTGCTTTATATTCCATGAATTCATATGCAATATAAAAAATAATTCAGATGGAATCATACTCAAAGGATGGTAGCAATTCAGAGCATTGGTCTTATTTGTAATTTCATCCTTTAATTTATTTTTCCGTCATTAAAAAGGACAATTCCAGAGCCTTCCTGAGGTTATGACAAGAAAGGACTTCATGATATCCAAATGAAGGCATCCATCCCAGCACATAAAGGAAAAAAAAAAAATCACATGGCCATAATCAGAATTAAAGAAATTCAGGAAAATTAACTAAGCAATATGACAAGAATCAGATTATTAAAGAATTCACTATATTGTGTATATTACATAAAGTTACATAAGGAGGCATGTATTTCATAAAGACGTGGTAATAGGAATAACAGTCCATGAATGAGAGAAATCTGTCTGAAACTCGGCTCAGACCAAACTGACATGATACTGGTGAGCTGGGGAAAACACCTGGAAATTATTGCAGAATTTATATCAGCATCTTTAAATGAGCGAATATGTCTGTTCTTGTCACTGGTGCTCTCATTTAGGGTTTACTCCAGATCCCCAGCTGCTGGTGAATAGCCACACTTCAGTAATAGCTAGTCACCTCTTCTTGGCCTCATGTCTGAAAGGCTATTTAATGATAATTAAATTATCATTATGTCTGATAATATACCTGATTATAGTTAGGAAAACAAAACAAGCCACACGCAACAGCTTACGTGTTGAATGGAACCTCTACTTCAGGGTGTATGAGAGCAGTGCTCTGAGAAGCATATTAAAAGTTAGATTCATTCCATCTATGTAAACACGGAACTAGGAATTATACTTACTGAAAGCTCTTTTTAAAGTGAAGACGGATTTCCTTTCAAGAGATAAGACAGATCTTAGATAGTAATTTTTACTCTCTGGACATCTTTAGCTGGATGTCTTTAGGCTGAGAACTACTGTGACACTCACTTCTATGTCACATGAGACACTAGAGAGTCCCAAACTAAATTAGGGCTAGACTCAAAACTGTGGATCAGTTAACCTCTGAAGTAAGGGACTAACTGAATATAATTAGGTGGGGTGAGTCTGGGACCCTACTAATTTAAGTCTGCCCATAAGTTTAACATCTAGTTGACTTATCCTTTCTGAGGAGCAGTTTTTTACCTAAGCAGTGATTTTTGAATACATAAAGGATCTGATGAGAAAATCTTCACTACAAAGAAGAAACTGGGAAAACTGGGGGAAAAAACTTTCAATGCAAGTGTGAAAATTATTCCACATCTGGTCTGATGCAGAACACTAGGCAATGAATTTCACTCTTACAAAAAAAAAAAAAAAAAAAAAAAGAAAAAAATCCCAGGTGCTAGCAACAAACACACACACACAGAAATAGTATCATATTTAAAGCAAATTTAGTCTGCAACTATACTAAGGAAAAAATATGTGCCTCCAGTCCTTGAAGAGGTGAAAAAATGTGTAAGCTCTGCCTTAACACCAGCTTTTCCCTAAGAATCTCAGTCTTTTACACAGTAATTTTCACACAAATATCAAAAGCATCTTGGGCTTAAAGAGCTTAGTGCCATTTGAGATACCTTAGAGTATTACTTTTGGCCTCCAGTTGCTGTTCTAGAAGCCTTTGGGTATCTCACAAGGGTCTGTGCTGTGTATTGCAAATCCTGTGCAGATGCCCCAGACATTCTCAGGCATATAAAATTACTCTAGATGACTATGGTTAGACAATTAATGGAACCTCTCATTTTGGATGAGTGTTTCCTTTGTTTAGCATAAACATCCAGGCACCTTTTATTCCCATGACTTTTTAATTTTAGTAAAAATCATTAAGTCAACATGGAAACTTGGTACTTTTTTACTTTGTTTTCTTTAAAATTGAGCTTCAAGCTTATGATCTAGTGGTGCCAAATTTAGTGAACTAAAGATTCAGCCAAAAGCATGGGGTCTTTAATGACTGAGGTTTTGCCAAGAACAGATTAATCCTTTCTTGTTTCTACAATGAATTGGAAAATGCACAAATCTAAAAGAACACATGGCAAACAGTTCCTGAAACAGGCACCTGATGTAATAAACACATTTCTTCATTCATGTATCCACTTCTTCAGAAAATTTTCATTACCAGAGGAATGGAAAATTGATACTTTCAAATGGGAGTATTCCACCAGGCCCAGGATTTCCCTCAAAATCTAATTTTTCTTAAAAATTAATGCAATAGTTAAGTAAAGGAAATGATTGGGGAAATGGCCATTTAACCACTATGGTGGAAGAGAAAAGACTTTTGTAAGGTCAGTTTTATACATGCAAGCTAGTACATCCAATTCTATGATTGATGTGTGACTGCCCTGTAATAGCTTTGCTGTTTTCAGAACAGCTCATCTTGGGAAAGATGACATGCAGCCTCCCTCATCAGGGGTCTGCAGAACCAGTTTAATGAAGGTGAAAGTATGCGTGTTGCAGTTGGGCAAGCTTTTTAATATTGCTGCCAAGAAGACAGAAAAACCTGAAAATTCTCTGTCAGTCTTTCAAAACAATAGCCACAGCAACAAGAAAATCAACATCTGTTGTATGTTTTTTCCTTTGTTTCTTCTAATCAATCCAGCAAATCTTTGCCAAACATTTGCACAATGTGCCATAGAAATGTCACTTAAGGGTGAAAAAGAGTGTTACTTTACAAGTAAATGTCATTTTGCAAGTAAATACCATTGAGTAGGGAAAAAAAATGACATTAAGAAAAGAAGCTCAATGGCTAAATGACTGATGATACAAACAAGAAGCAGAGCATGTAATGAAGATTCCAGTTAATTTGTACTCCATCTGCCTGATGTCTTGATAATAGTAGATGGTAAAGGAAGTGATAGTCATGGGTTTCCAATTTATCTCAACACTGGAGCCCTACCATTCAACAAGCACCTGCAGCAAGCAATAGTGTTTCCACCTTAGCCAGGCATGGCAATTGAAATGCCTCTCCTTTTCAATTCCTTCTTTTGCTTTCATTAAGTCTCAGGTTTTGTAGAGTTCTCAAGTAATCTCTGCCTCTGTTGTCCTAGCCTTGCCTCTCCTTTTGCTCCCTTCACCTCTAGATCTTTTTTGAACTCACTTATCTACCCTAAGCACCGAGGTCCAGCTGATACTTTCATCCAGCTGCATTATCTTTGAGCATTTCAACATCTCTTCTGTGCCATCGTTCCTATGTCCACCTCAGAATCTTGACTACTTCTCTACTTGCTTTCTGTACGCACTCTCAAATATGTGAAGGTAGAAATTTATTTACCCTTGCCAGCAAATTAATCACAAAGCTTGCTAAGGCTTGGCAAACAGAATTCATATCTTGTGCATTTAGTAGACACAGAATATCTTTGAGGCTTTGCAACTCATACTTTATTCTAAGACTGTCTACACAAAAGCTATTTGGCAAAGTATCTACAGAATCTATGTTCAATGAAATTATTGACAATAAAAATGAGTGTAGATATTTGATTTAGCTTTTAGGATAGAAATAACTAATAACATGAGCTTAAGTAGTTTACATAAACTTGTAAAGAAGAATGTAATTGAGAAGTCTCTATTTATCTCAATATATGTTACCTTAACTTCCCCCTCCCCCATCTTCTTCTGTTTCCTTAAAGTACCATCTCACTCTTCTATTCTTTCAAACCTTCTACCTAGGTTTATTGTTGCAGATTTTAGGAACAAGTATTTGTAAGTTCTCAAAGTAGAACTAGTGTCAGTATTATCCAGAAGAGAGGAATAAATCTGGGAAGGTGCTAGCAACAAACACAAACACACAGAAATAGTTAGTATCATATTTAAAGCAAATTTAGTCTGCAACTATACTAAGGAAAAAATATGTGCCTCCAGTGCTTGAAGAGGTGAAAAAATGTGTAAGCTCTGCCTTAACACCAGCTTTTCCCTAAGAATCTCAGTTTTTTACACAGTAATTTTCACACAAATATCAAAATCGATATATGTCTTGTGATTTTGTTTTCTGACATCCAGCCATCCAATCAGTTCTACACATTTATTTGTTCTTTGTATCTCCCGCTTAAGCCTCTTCTGCCTTAAACTTTCACCTCTGCTCTGTATTGCTTATAGTCCTGGAGTGAAATTTTCTCATACCTTTGGAGTGTTGTAATCCAAGCTCCTCATCTTTCCAAAACCTGGCATGTTTGGGTTACAGAAATCGTCTCACTTCTCACAGAAAGGAATGATTTTTTTAAAGGTCTTTTTGTTCCAAACTCCTTTTTCTCATTCTTTTATAAAAGTCAACAGCAGAAGGTGGAAGCCCCTGCTTCCTGCAGCAGTTTTCATTAGCTCTTCTTGCCTTGAGTGTCAACCAGAGAAGGCAGCTTACAGGGTCTAGCTTTTTTTCCTCCATGCCCTCTTTGCAGTTTATATTAATAATATACTTACCTAGGAAATTTTGCTTTCTATAGATTTTATTTCTGGAATCTGCCATTTAGCTTACTTTAAACAACATGAACATGATAAAATGTCTGTTGCACAAGGGGAAAACGTAAAATTGGCAAATGAGAAGCAGAGGCCAGGAAAACTGTCCGATTCTACATAAACTGTGCCAAAACAAAACATACCCAGTATTTAGTGCTGCTAGTGACATTCCCAAATTACACATCTGCTCTTTTGATTTATATTCTAGAGGACCAGGCAGCAGAAGAAAAAGACAGTGAGACAGGCAGAAGAGGACTGTTCTCCCGTATAAAACTATGTGGGATCCTGACTGTTGACAATCACACAGAATAGCATTGTTTAGGAGTAAAACACTGAATGAAATAAATACATTGCTGTTTAGGCACTTAGCAATGCCAATATATTTCTGGAATGGATGTGTCCCGATCCAATATCGGGGGAGGTTTTGATACGATCCCAAGAGCGAGTTTAAGACACCAACAAGGTCAAATGCCGTATGTCCTAAACAACTTTTATTATCAAAAGTAAAAGCTAGTAGCAATAGGATAGATCAGAACAAAGACAGAAATCAAGCAAGCATTCAGGATAGAGTTGCAAGAATAGTCACCACCATGGATCCGCGCCATCTTGGGAGTTCAAGTCTTTTGGTGTTTTGGAGGTGGGCGGTCGCGGCGGGGTCGGTGGTGGTTGATCACTCCAGGGTCGGCAGTGGGTGATCGCCACCGGCTAGTCTTGTCAGTCCCTTTTATTCCTGTTCAATGGCTGCAGTTTCCATGGCAATGGCATTCCAGTGCTCGACGGGGCCTAGCACACAGTGCAGCCCCTGCAAACCGGAGGTCTCCATGGCCTTGCAGCTGCTTTTATCGTCTTTAGAGGAATCTTTGCTTAGACAAGCAATCTTTGAGACAAATGTTCTACAGTTCAGTCTCTCACAGGATGCTAGATAATTTGAAGACCAAATCAGTCCAGCTGTAAATTCTCTTACTTCTCTCTGCTACAAAAGGATTTTTACTTTATTCTGACAATTCTGTAAACTTATGTGATAAGCCGTCTAAGCCATCAGAAAGAGGGAGCTAAGATGAGACATACTAAAAAAAAAAAAAAAAAAAAAATTATTAAGCACATTTAGAAATGACTTTTAAACAATTTACTGAATGTCAGATAGTTTTTTATTTAGATGCATCCAGATCATAATTTTGTGTATTTTTTCAGTCTTTACGCAAAACACACAAGGGTGTGATCCTCCACACAGAAGATGACAATGGGATTATTGGTTATCCACCTTTGGTGTGACTTGAATACTTCTGCTAGTGCTGCAGGCAAATGACTTGGCCCCTAGGGGATAATGCACTTCCTCTTCATTTCAGATAGGGACTTCTAAAAAAGAAATAATTTCATCCTGGTTTCAGAAATGATTTCATCTTGGTTTAGTAACAACATGCAAAGTGTCGATTATATTTTGAAGTTATTAACTTATTAGTAGTTTTCAGACTTGGACTTTTAACTCCACCATCCCCCTCAATTTAAGGAATGTTTTATTTAAGAGTCAATTTTTTTAATTACATTACAGATGACACCAAGTTGGGCGGGAGT
>NW_009224933.1:0-20129 GCF_000690835.1 Fulmarus glacialis
CTTTCACTAGATCAGGTTGCTCAGAGTCCTATCCTACCTGAGCTTGAACACTTCCAATGATGGGGCATCCACAGCTTCTCTGGGCAACCTGTTCCTGTGTCCCATCACCCTCAAAGTAAAGAATTTCTTCCTAAAATCTAATCTAAATCTACCCTCTCTTAGTTTAAAACCATTACCCCTCATCTTATCACTATACTGCCTTATAAAAAGTCCCTCCCCATGTTTCCTGTAGGCTCCCTTTAGGTACTGGTCTCACCAGAACTTTCTCTTTTCTAGGCTGAACAACCCCAACTCTCTCAGCCTTTTTCCATAGGAGAGGTGTTCCATCCCTCTGACCATTTTCTGGCCCTCCTCTGGACCCACTCCAACAGGTCCATGTCTTTCCTGAACTGAAGACTCCAGAGCTGAATGCAGTACTCCAAGTGGGGACTCACCAGAGCTGAGTAGAGGGGCAGAATCACCTCCCTCGACCTGCTGGCCACGCTTCTTTTGATGCAGCCCAGGATACAGTTGGCCTTCTGGGCTGTGAGCGCACATTGCTGGCTCATATTCAGTTTTTCATCCACCAGTAGCCCCAAGTCCTTCTCTGCAGGGCTGCTCTCAATCCACTCTTTGTCCAGCCTGTATCCATGTTTTTGGGATTGCCCTGACCCAGGTGCAGGACCTTACACTGAGCTTGTTGAACTTCATGAAGTTCGCACAGGTCTACCTCTCTAGCTTGTCAAGGTCCCTCTGGATGACATTCCTTCCCTCTAGAGTATCAATCACACCACTCAGCTTGGAATCACCCGCAAACCTGGTGTCTAACAATTCTTCAGTAGAGAAAAGGGCCAGTGAAATCCCCCCAAAAAGACAAAGGTGTTATTATTTTCTCTCATGTGGGGGAAGGAAGAAAATTCAGGAGCTAATTTGTCTCCTGGATCCATCCCAAAAATCCTTTCAGAGTGTAGTTCTTCAGATTACAAACACTTATATGATTTATAATATTAACAGAGATTGCCTAAACATTGCAGAGTTGCATCTTCACTGCTACTGTGATACGAGTATGACTCAGTTTTGCTCCCCTTAAAAATGTTTGATGAAACAGGGGACTCTACTTTTTAATAAAAGCTGAAATTTAAGTATAAATGATTTTTTTCTGTGTGTGTGTAAGTGTTCAAAGTAAGCTGTTAAATTCTGTAGATATTACTTAGAAGTTAAGGCTTTATATTCTATGAAATCTTAATGTTGAAACGTTATTCTGAGATGAAAACACTCTTCTTCATGGCTATATTTTTACTACCCAAACATATGTAATTTTAGATTGAACCATGTAGAATTAAGCAAATTTGTAGCCTCTACTATCCAGTGATTTGTAAAGCTACTTGGAGAGTAAGGATTAAACCTTTATAAGGGCTCCATGTGACACCTACATTACAGTGAACAGCTGGATTTTATTACATGTGGGTTTTCATTTCTGTGCTTCAAATATATGGAATATTGCCTTTTCATACTTTAATGATTTTCAGGATGTAGCTCTGAAATGCAAGATTATGTCTTTTTATTTTCTAATACTTTTTTATAGCTTAAAAATTTGCATTTAAAGAGGGAAAAAAAGTGGTCAAGCAGTTTTAGCATGCAAGATTTTAAAGAAAATTAAATCAAATCAGTGTAGATTAAATGTCTTTGTTAACTGGCTATAATTCAACCTTTTTTATTTACAGGATAGCTTCTCAGAAGCCATATAGTATGTATGTCATCACTTTATTCACAGGTTTAATCTATTTCCCTGATTGTTTATCTTCTTACTTTCTGTGAAATAGATCTCCATTATGGCTATTTGCAACAAGTTGTAATCATGCCTATTTGTATATGATTTATATATATAAAGAAAGAAAGAAAAGTAAAAACTGTTTTGGATTTAAATGCTACAGGCAAAGAGAAGTATGCATTGGTCCATTCCATTTGCATGTCAAATTAAAAAACTTTTCAACTACATCTTACGGAAAATAAATTGTATTTGATTTTCAATTTGCTTCAACCTTTTTTCTCATAATATTAAATTTTATATTAATTAGCTATTTTCTTAAGAATTCTGCACTAAGAATCATGCACTGTCATACTGAGAAGAATATGAGTAACTCAAGATCCAGCACTACCTACCATCATTTAAAAAAAAAAAAATGTATTTCCCCCCCTGCTCTATTTATTCTGTATGACCTGCAGGTCCTCAGGCAAACCTCTGTGAGTTAAGGGAAAGGGGATTTCAGTGTGTTTTAGAACTAGCTTCTGATACACCAACTGATTAGGATTCAGACTCTTTCATTTGCAATTAAAAAACTACAGAGGAAACTTTGAATTAATTCTGATATGGCTGTACTGAGTAATAGAGCCAACTGATTTTGGCAAAAGCAGTGTTGCTATCAGTCATTGGAATTCAGGTTCCTTTCTTGTCACATTCCCTCCTTTATATATTATTCAGCAACGGTCATGTTTAAAAAAAAAAAAAACAAAAACCAAAAAACAAAACCAAACAAACAGAAAAACCCCTAACAAAAAAAACCACTAACAAAACCTGATAAATACAAACCCAAAACTTTTGGTTCAGGATGTCACAGTTCGTGACAAAATTGACAGTGTGGAGACTAAGTGGACCTAATTATCAAAACACTTTAATTAGATAGCTTTTTAATAGTATTTTTAAATAGGTTTTGTTGTTGGTTTGATTTGGGTTTGGTTGTTGTTGTTTTTTTTAAATATAGTTAGCTTTTGATCCCCAATATCTGTGGCTCCAAAATCCCAGTGGCTGGACTTGGATTTCTTCAGGGTTCTTTTGCCATGCATTCTAGGAGATTCTATCTTCCGAGGCGGCATAGAGGACATTTTTTACCCCATCATCAGTTTAGACAGGGGCCAAGAACGTTGTCTGCGCTACTTTTGGCCCTCACTTGTTGGAAGGCTTCTTATTGCTTGGATATGCTCCCAAACTGGTTTCATTTACGGATCCCAGTATATAGTGGTTTTACATGTTGACTTCATCCAGACGTGCATCCTCCAGATGTGCAGCGCTGGACTGAGCCCAGAGGGATTTTCCCACAGTGTGCTGCACAGATTCTCTTTGTGGAGAGAAACTCTCCCTTTTGGTCATTCTAGATATTATGTAATTTTATTGCAAGAAAGCAACTATTCCTAAAGAATTTTCACATGAGAACTTATTGCTGCTCTTCTAGATAAAGACAAAGTCACGTAGAGGGTGTAAATCACACGTACCAAGTGGTAACTGCTTGCAGGTTTCTCTGTTATGATAAGCTGGCTGAAGTTATCCTGCAGCCATGTGATTTGTGCAGCACAATACAGCCTGAAAGCCACAATGGACATGCAGGACAGCACAGCACAGAGCAGGTCTGCCTGTACTCAGGTTATCTGTTGTGTGGATCACTAACTCATCAACATGCAACAGTTTCCTGGTCAGAATCAATACATCCCCCTCCTCCCCTTGGGCAGTGGTGAGGCACCTTCATCATAGGGTGTCAGTTTCACACAGGCCACTAAGCAGTCATTGATGATCTTCTCTTGAGGGAAAGGTTTGCTTGCAGCTTCCTTCAGCAGATGTGTCTGCTTTCCATTGATCTGTTCACCTAACTCCTTAGCTGAAGACTTCGTTTCCTGGCAGAAAAATATGAGTGGCATTTTTCATACTTAGCATGTACAGTGCGAATATTTATGCCTGAACTCACCATTCTAGACTCAGTTTATGATCAACGGGGCAAAAAAATCTCAACTCAGGGGCATGACTCATGCAACATTAGATAGCATTAAGATTGACTAAAAGGCAAGCCCAGGAATTCCTCATCTTTTTAAGATGAATACCTTCCCCAATACAAGGTTCTGCAGGAAGGAATCCTGAATTTGAAAAACATGGGGGAAATTAAGGCCAACTTATTCTCTATAGAGACTTATAGAAGGAATGGCAAATGTATGTTTGATAGAATCTTCTTTTTTTGAGAACCATGTATCTTTTTACAAAATTAATCTCAGTTTACTTTGGAGAACCTGATTCACTTAATCTTGCTTTTCAGAGTAACCTGAAATTCAACTTTCTCAGATGCCAAGCCCATTAGGCCTGCAAAGAAGTACAAGTACCAGCTATACAAATGTATAGTTTGGCGAAAGTAGTAGCACTATTATAATAGAAATTTGGAGAGGCATGGTTTTACTTGGAAGATGTTCGCAACTGAAACTGAGAACAGCTCTGAGGGACAACCACTTTATTCAATGTTTATGATTATTACCGCATCTGCTATGACATATAAATGTATTTTATTTGTAATTTGTAATCTATAGCGAACTGTGGCTCTAAATCAATGATTATGGTTTCTATTTGAGAAGACAAGAAAGTCACCACTATGCTGATATTTTCCATTAGGATAATGTTACAAAACATTATTTGTCTTGACAGTAAGCATTTCTTGGTTTTGAAATTTTCAATTATATATTGTTTGAAGCTTCCTTCTAATTGTAATTTTTATTGTAGAATAAAAGATTATTAATGTCCCAGTGTGACTAAAATATATTATGGGTTTCACAGATTTTAGCAGTGTAAAATCTAGGTGATTATGTCTTACTTAGTGCTACAATTATGTTTTAAATTTTTTTGAAAAAAAAACCCTACATGTTGTGATACAGGCAGAATTTAGTTTTCTTATTAAAAATACTGGGAATAATCCAATCAAACCTTGCAATATTTCTCTCTCCTATTGTATTGATTTAAATTTTGTCTCAAAGACATAAAAAGATTGATGTAAGAAGGAATATTAGCTGAGTACATTTCATTATATTTTCATTTACAACTTACTATTGTCAGATGCCCACAGGCACAGATGCCCTCAAATTAAAGTTTATTATTATATTATGCTGTGACATTTGTCAGTTTGCATTTAAGATGGTAATATGTCTAATTCAAGACTTAAAACCAAATAAGCTCTGGATTGCAACCAAAGTGATTGAGAAAATATTTTAGACAAAGGAGCAACAGCATTTGCAATTTTTTGTATCTCTCAGAATTTCAAACATTCATGAAGAATTTTTTTTTTCCCTCAGGTTTTTATGGATGACGCTTCATGAAAGTTCCAAAAAGGTGTAAATTATCTCCCTCTCACAGTGCTACTGCCCACATTGGTCCCTCCTTGGTCCTGTAACCCACCATATGTTTCATTTCCCTACCCTTTTCCACCTCTGCTGTAATCTCCTTCTTCACCTTTGACATGACCCACCCTACATCACTACCTTACTCTTGTACTAAAGCCTCTCTTTATCTCCCTTTTTTAGGTGATACTATTTCTTCTGTTCTGCAACCAAAGAGTTTCAGTGACAAAGTAATTGATAATAAGGTTTACAGAGATGGTGTCTACACCTGAAGAAATACCACAGAAAGATACTGGCTATTAAATAAGCTCTAAAAAGAGTAAGAGCTTCTGGCATAGAGACCGACAAATGGAAAACTATTATGCAGCACAAATAAAGTAGCTGAGGGAAGCTTATGTAGCAAAGGATCTAAAAAAGAGAACCTTGCTGCCAGCTCCTCAACAGCAAGGACAGATAAAGTTTTCCTTCGAAAGTTGATATTCATAGGGAAATATGTATCTCACCTGCAGATGTAATCTTAGAATCCTCCTTTCCAAAACTGCATTTTGAAAACTTATTTCCCATGCATTTGTAAAGGAAAGACGGTTTTCTCCATAGCCCACTCTTTTTTTTCTTTTTTTTTTTTTTAAAAAAAAAAAAAAAAAAAGAGTGTCTTTGGATGGAAAAAATCTACCACTAATCACTTTTGCCTCCATCAACTGGCAAGGCCCTTCTCCATTCTCAGCACTATAAAGGACTTTCTTTTTACCACCTGAAAATATCTTATTTACACACCTGGTGAGACATTCAGGTTGCACAGACTTTCTGGAACACCTGACGAATGTACAGTGGAGCAAATTCCAAAGTTAAGAGAATTACATGTCACATAACATTTGAAAAGTCTCTCTCTTCTGAAGTTTGGAAGGTGCTATATTGCTTTGCAGATGAATTCTTTTAGTGAAATGTTATTTGGATAGGGTGGTAGGGAGAGTTTTCTTCCCAATTTCTATTTTCTGTGTGTAAGGATTATTTTCCATGTTTCTTGGTAAGTTTGTTTACCCCAGAATATTAATGCTAATGGATCAGATCTTCCCTAAAAAGATGGCATGAACGTCCATTAGGATGTGTCTGCAATGGTATACAAAAAGGCCAGACATCTGCTCCAAGGCCATGTGGCACTGATTGGCTTATGTCTATGCTATTTTGGGGTAGTCCCATCTATAACAGACACTTTTTGGAGAAAGGTAGCTGCAGTAGTTCAGAACAAAGCTAGTGAGTGAGCTCAGACTGAGGCAGCATGAACTGTCAGGGGTCCTCTGTTTGAGAGTCCTCCTAAGTCTTTTTTCCTTTTTTCAAGCTGAAAAATATGAGGGGAACAAGATATAATCAATTAAAAGTCATTTTATAGTTATGTTTGCTTTTTTAGAATTTTTTAGAGAAAAAAATAGCAACTTCCCTTAATAAAAATGAGTGTTAAAACACCCATCAAGAAGAATATGGAATCAGACATTGCTATGTTCAACAAGAATATGTGGAAAAATTATGTTTGTAATAACAGTCCACAAGTAGCCCTCAACCCCTTCCTCTCAACCCAAAAAAAAAAAAAAACAATGTTTGGTGCATCTCTGAAATTGCAGTATTAGTATAAATGAATGAACACAGCGAATGTTAAGTGGAAGACTATGATTATTTTCCCTTGGTATCACATGTACATACCTACTCTTTTGGCATTGCATAGTTTCATCATATGTTGTTATTTTCTGAAGTACTCTATGAAAGCTTTAGAAAAACTCTGTTAGCCAAGGACAATTTATTCACTGACACGCATATTGTATTTCTGCTGTTTCTGTGTTAGCCTTGCAGTACGGACAGGGGTATTTATGCTACAGTTTGTAAGTTCTTCTGGCAACTTTTCGAAGCTGCTTCATTGTTACTGAACACTGTGAAGTTCTTTTGCTTTGTGTTCATGTGTTCTAGCTTTCCGTTTCTCTTAGGTTTTATTTGCACAATCAAGCTATACCCTTGCTGCACTTTCACCCCTGGTACTTTTGAATAATGGTATATATAGTACTAGGAGATCAAAGAATTAACATGAGGAAAGTGGAAGAAACACACCCGTCTCCTCCACAGTCCTCAGTTTATTAATTTAATCATTGCCCAGATAATGCTGTCTCACATTACTAGAAGGAGAAAAACACAAAGTCTTACTGCAATTCCAGTAATTATTCAGAAATATTCAAATTTCTACTTGTAACAAGTCTTGTAATTCAAATATCAGAAATGACATTGTTTTATAAGATAAAAATCTAATGATAGACAGCAAAAGTTTAAGGTCATAGAAGTCACATCCATAAAATAGCACAATGTAAAAGAACCAATTTGCATAGAAGCATTGTGGAGCCCTACTGATGTTTCAAAATTGTATTCAGTTTTTCCTGACCTTTTAGACCGTTTGTTGCTAACATTTAAGTAAGTTTTCCGACTGTGGTGAAGAAGGTGAGGAATCAGTTCATTGTAAAGTGACAGCTGAAGGATTCCCTCTGGGCTTTAAGAGTTTGTAAGGTGTAACTTCCTCAGAAATTCCTCTTCTGTTTAGCTATTGGTTTAGCCTAGTTAACAGCAGTCGTTACTTCAGTCTGAGATTCCTGCATGTCCATAGGGAAATGTAACAACAAGGATTGCCTTAATGAGATGACGTGTGTAGTGGAAGAGATGGTCATTAAAAAGTTAGGAGATGGTTATTAGCTGTGAAACAGTAGATAAATAATCTATACAAACAGGTAAAATGGGGATTCTCAGGGACATCAAAGGAAAGGAAGAAGGACTGAGGTAATTGCATAGTACTAATGCTTTCCTGTTTTCATTGCTGGTCCAGCTAGGGAACAGCTACAATAGAGATGTGAGTCTGGCCAGCTCGTTTGGCAGGAGCCTATCTATGTCAATAATTTCAGTCTATTGCTTTCTTGCAATAAGCACATATCAAGCCAAAACACTTGAGTTGTTATAGTATTTCATTGACTAGTTCACCTGAAACATACCAACAGCACCATGGTAATTCCCATCCTCTCCTCTACCTGTCACACAGAAGAAACGTATTTATGATTTGTTTTCAGAACTTTTGTCTCCCTCAGACTGAGTCTGTGTTTTACACTACAGCAAAGTTTTAAAATGTCTTCTCCCACACCTTTTTCTTTTTTTTTTTTTTTTTTTCTCCTAAGCTCCAGAGCTGAGATGTGTAACCAGGTGAAAAAAATTAAGAAATAAAAATTAGATCCCTATCTGTTTAGGCAGTAAAATCAGACAAACAGGAATGAAATTTTAAATATTTTAAGCAATAAAAGCATTTTTATCTCTCTTTATGAATGTAAAAACTTGTCACAGTTTTCTTCCTCTCTGACAGTGCAACTGCTTGTCAAATATAAGATTTACTTTAAAATTGCTTTAATGGCTTCTAAGACAACATACAGTTTTGGATTTACAACCAGGGCGCGGGGGTGGTAGTGGGGGCGGGAGGGGAGTAAAACAGATGCTGCAATGGAAATAGACCAGTCTAATAAAGAAGCTTGAATCCAACAGCATCTGTATGACAAAATTAAAAACAAGCAGAAAACAGCTTTCATTTTTTTTAAAGATATATTCATAGCCTTAATCTCCTTTTTACATAGCTGAACTCTGAAAAGGGTTATGTTTGAGGAGTTGTTGCTAGGGTTTCTGAGTATGTTCCTAAAAAATACAAGGCGCCTTTTGGTCCTATATCCCAGAATACATCATTTCTTTACTAGGAAACACTTCAGGCAACATCCATGTTTCCTGAAGAAACAGACTCATATAAAATATATGAATGTAGACAAATGGATTGAGCTATCTTCTTAACAGCATATATATATCATGTATATATATGTATATGTACATATATGTGAACAAATATACATATCATATATACACATAACAGCATGTATATTAAGCACACTCTATAAATGTTGCTGTTTCTTCTATTTCTTCATGTTTTTGTAGTGTCAGTTCTTTCTTATAGTTTTTACTTGTTTGCCCTTTTTTGTTGTTCTTCTTTCCAGTGACTACAGTATTATTATATACCTTTTGTACACCGTTATCCTTGTTTTTCTTGATGTGCAGACATTGGTCCTCTTTCAATTGAAGGTAATATTACCTTACTTTCTCACATACCTTGTATTTAAACATATTCATTCCTGAGACTCACACCACTATCTCAGATTATTTCAATTTAGTCATAGCATTGAAATACATAATTTTGCCTTTATAGTGTAAGAGGGGTGTTCTGAGACCACTTCCTATCTTAGAAACCTGGTCCATGATTTTTTTGGTCTTACTAATGGTATGAACACACTGTCTGAATCAAGATTGAAAAGTCACTCAACAGAGATTATATAATGTATTACATGTAATATATTTTGCATACATTTAACTAAAGCTCAGCCATAAACTGCCAAGAAATTGTGGCTGTTTATGTGTCTATTTGTAGAATTTTATCTTTGACCTTAACTCATTGATGACTTTGTTAGTTTTCTGCCAGGTGTCCTAGCAATGGCATATAAATGACCACAGAGTAAATGACATACTGTACACTTATTCTTTAATCTCTCAGTAACTTGTTTTGTTGAACACTCCTGTCACTCTTGACCCCATTTTGCTATACAGTGAATGCTAATATGCCATTGAATGGAAGAGTCAGAGAGCAATCATCAGATACACAGGCGCCAAAAAGATAGTGGCAGGACGACAGGAAAGGGTAACTGCACCAGAACTGTGGTCAGTTCCATGGAATGAAGGCAGATAAAGGAGGGAAGAGATCAAACAAGTTTATATTAATTATCAATTGTATTTACATTATTGAAAATGCTATGTCCAGAATTTTAATTCACTCCAAGCAGCTCAATGTGTTACTCTATTCTTGAATTCATATGGCTTCAGAAATTCTTTCAACAGCATTAATATGAAGGTGTTGTCTACATTAAGGAATAAAACCTTCTTCCATGTCTATTGTAATTTCATTTCATGGATCACAGTGCCATTCGGAGCGAGGAACGTACGTTTAACTAAACATCAGAAATAACCTGTGCTGTAATTAAGCTTATACTTTCACTGATGTTTATATAATCAAGTGATATATAAAGTGGTTTTGTTTGTATTTTGCATTTTATAATATCTGAACTGAAGAAATCAAAGCAAATTAAAAATACTGCAGAAGTCATAGACCTGTTAAATACAAAAATCTGGACAATGACATTTGAAAAACTCCCTGAGAACTCCATGTCCATCTGCATTTGCTTTGCATTCTTCTTTTCTATACAAAAGACCTGGCTTATATGTCCTACAAAATGGGAATGATTCCACTGGGGGGGGAGGGAAGTTTAGATGAGGTCTTTAAAAATACCATTGTCATGCACCAACACTAACTTATTTTCATGTTTGAACGATATAAGCACCATGACATGAGGTTTTTTTTTTCCCAGTCCTGACATGTGAGGACCTGAAATAATCTTCTTTAAATCTATTTTAAAATTTCAAGATTAAAAAGATTTTTGTTTGTTTAAAAACTTCATTGAATATCTGTATTGTACTTTCTTAAGGTAATAAAGATTAAATTATACTGGGAAAGCCAGTAGATTCTCTGGCAGCTGTAGAACTTCCTTCCATCTGGGACTCATCCCGCCAATCCTTTGACTTCTTTACTTTGTGAGGAAAAGAACACTATATATATTTTTTTTTTTAGATTCTGCAATACAGAAAACTTGTCTTTATCATTCTCTTTTACTTTTCATTCTTAGATACCTTTCTCTACATTTAGCTGGTTTCCACAGCTTCCTTTAAGCTTGTTCGTGAATAACTTATTGGCCCATTTTGTCTTAATTTCCATCTTTTTATTTTTAATCAGCTGCTTTGTCACAGTTGAGGGATGCACTTAGACTATCCATTACCACATTCCAAACTGTTCCAGTGTGAAGTGTGTATATTTCATCACTGTCTCAATTCAACATTTATTTAAAAATTAACACCATTTATATCAGTTCTAATGAGATTTTACAACTATTTAAATATAGTGTTCTACTGGCTGAAACCTAAGTATTCATTCTAACACTGTCTCCAGGGATGTATAGGTTGTTTCTGTTAACACAAAAACCTAGATAAGCAAAATGACTTCATTAAAACCAGAGTCTGAGTCAAGGTTATAATGAATGTTACAGTTACCATGCATTTTTTACGTTGTGTTAATCATAAGGACTGATGCTTAGGTTGCTTTTGTATGCCACTGTCCTATTCTGTGGTATTTTATTTTAAATTTACATTAGTAAAGATGTCTTCAAGTGAGTTCATAATAATGCATAGTGTGACATGGCAAAAAACTGAACTATTTACTTGAAAGCACTGAACAGCTTTTCTGACAAGTAAACTTTTTGTGATAGTAGTCAGGAAACATCTTAGTGACATGGCAGATAACGTGGTTTAAAGTCTCATCTGTTAATGATTTGGTACAGATCCTTCATTTGTTATGTCTTTTCTGACAGTAAAAATTACTGATTCATACACAAATATGGTACTTCATATTCCTTTTCCATATAGTTTTATTTTAGCCTTTTTCTTTATTCAAGAAAATTTTAGAGTTCTTTAGTGTTTATAAGTAGCTGAAAATAATATTTTGATGATGATGATCTGTAACGTTGGTTTTGTATTTCAGTAGCAAGAACATGTCATGTTTTGATCAGATTCTCCTAGGCTATACTTTTGATTCTCAAGTGTTTCAAAATCTAAGCATGTTACTCAGTCTCAAGATCAAATTCCATCTCCACGTTCAAAAGTGAAACTAAGTTAACCATCAGAAGTAATTGAAATAGGTTAGGTATAGCTTATCCTGCCTTAGGGAGATAGAAACCTTTCGGTATCCCGTCAAGCCCTGTATTATTTATTCTCTGAAAATTAATTTTATTGCATTTCCCTTATTGTGCCACTCTCAAAATAAATAACTGTATATAAGAACTTGACATATTATCAACATCTGATGTTTCAAACTTTTGTATCTTCTGTATTTCAGAATGCAAGTGACAATCACATGATAAAAGGCAATTCATGGTTTCTGTGTTCTTGGGTTTTTTTCCCCTCCATCAGTGCTCCCAAGAGATTATAAAAGCAGTAAGATTATGAAACTGTTCTACTGATGTAACTGCCCTGACCCTAAATAACATAAAAAGGAGTCCAGTTTACTGTATAACCTTCACTAAGTGTTTCAACACCCCTGATTTTTTTCTTAAATTGACACAGTTTCTATATGCTTTCTTCTGGTGCTCTGTCCTTCACTTCTACAAGCTTTATGTAAGTGAGATTTTCTGCATCCAAGGTAATCTTGAGTCTAGAAAATTTACTACAACTGTAAATAATCTGTACAGGATATCCCTTCGATGTTTATTATGTCAACATAATAATTATTATTATTATGTTGACAACTATGTAGTCAACAACTACTGCCACTCTTTTCTTAGATACTATGTAAAATCATAAACAGACGCATATCTTGCAGAAGAACTGATTGTGTAATGTGTAACTCCATTTGAACAGTGCTGACAAAGATATTGATTAAAAAAAGCATTAGTTAAAAATAGTTCAAAAACATACATGATGTTAAGAACATTATTTTGTATCTAAAATACTTTTTGATTTGCATGAAATCAATTATAAAATTGTGATACTGAACTATGCTTTGTATAAACTTTCAATGAACTTGTGTAAAACAGAAAGCCTTGAATAATGTTGCTGGAGAATTGTTGGCATTTGAACTAATATTGCCCTAAATAATTTACAATTCAAAAGGTAAAAAGTGACTGGATCTGGGATTCCACTTATTCTATAAAATACTACCTACTCTTCGAGAAGAGGGAAGCAGGAAAGAGAGAAATTTCCCCAATTTTATTTACTATGACATGAAATTATAAATAGATACATGGGATAGCTACAAAGAAATTACATATGTATTCAAATCTTGCAGAATTATAAGGCTCTATGAGCTATCAGGATGCCACAAGAATTTTGGATTTTGTACAGAATGTCATTATCTACAGAATCTTCTATTATTCTGTGTGAGACAAAAAAGAAGTGATAAAATAATTTAAAATTCCTTTGACATGTATATTTTTTATGTGTTTAAAAAAAACTTCTAAAGGAAAAGGTTTGGGAAGATTTAGGACAATAGAAAAAATACTTAAACAGACAAAAAGATATATAATATAATCTAAAATTCCATGTAAAATTACTACATCTTATGAAAATTAGCCTTTTGATGTGAAGTCCGTTCTAATCTAATCCTTTTGCCCAAAGAAAAGTGGCAGTTACAAACTGTTACCTGAATACACTAAAGACCATTTTGATACCAATAATGACTGTGGGTTTAATTTTACATCTAAACGTTAAACTCTGGAATGCTACCAGAATTTGCAGGATCAAAAACAAGCTTACCCTCTCTTAGCTTTAAGATTACCACACAAACTTCCAAAGGACTGCCTTGTGTGAAAAAAACATGGCTCTAGGCAATAAAAATTGATTATACACTGTTTGTTGCTATTCATTCTCATCTGTCGCGCAGAACTGTTTTCCCCAGACATGCTAGCATGTGTTTACATTAAAGTTGAACAAATTTGAGAAACTATGACTTTATTCACTCAGTAAAGCACCAAACCAAAGCTGTGTTGAGTGGTATCACCCAACCAGTGGTGATTGTCTTGCAGATAATGTACTAGAAGCAGCTTCATTACATAATTTATTTAGAATTAATCTTGTTGAACTTTAAATGCATGCATAATCATTTGGGTCTTCAGGAAGTTGTCTCACCACTTCCAGCAAGCTATGTCATGAAGAGAGCAAGTGTGGAGGTGAATGAGAAGACCTGCCATGGAAATTGGCATCATATAGTTGTGAAATTTGATAGTACATACTTATCTTTATTGAAGTCTGGAATCTTCCAAGCATGCACAGTCATTCAGTTTCTTCTAGTGTATCATCAGCTGAGTCCTTCTTAAGCATCATACTGGCAAGATAGCAAACTAAACTGGGAAAGGCACAAAAATCATAATTATGTGTGGAACAATTTCGGATTCAGGACATTGCTGTAGTAACAGGGGCACTGCCAGCCTGCTCTGTAAAGGGAAATCTTTGAAGTGTGTATACAAGCCAGTTCAAGCTGTGGATGCAAGCCATTTCCCCAGGGTTAAGGATTAATTCCTGTTCCTCTTACATTAGCAGTTAGACAGAGCCAATAGGAGCAGACTATATTAAAACTTATTTTCATTTTAGGCCTATTTGATTTCTGTAGTTTGACATAAAGTACTTGTAAGAAAATTTATAGATTAGACTATAAATTCAGAGCAAATAACTTTTATCTAGAAAGAAATGTTAATAAAATACACTTAAAGTTGTTGGCAGTGCTTCATCTTTAACACAGTTGTTGATAAAGTATGTAACAAAATTAACCTTTTCCTTTCCCCCCCCCCCCCCATGATTTGGGTAGATATATATTTTTTTTTTAAAAAAAAAAAAAAAAAAAAAAAAGAAAAAACATTGTGTACTGCCATGTGTATAGAACACCAGTTGAGAAATTCTGTGATTTTAAGGTTTAGGTTAGAGACAAAGGAGAAATGTAGGTTTTCCTGAGAGCACAAACAAACATACATGTCCCTGATCAGTCTCATCTGGGGCCTCCACCTCCACACCCCACCCATGGGCCCAGGAGCCCCATTTCAGCCTGGGTCTTCAGTTGTTATCTAAGCTGTGTTGTAGTCTTGGTGATCTCCAGCTCAGCTGCAGCAGTACTTGGTCCCATTGATCCTGACCTGTGGACTGTTTTCCCGGCTTGATGTCAGCCCAGCCTCCTCACTATGGTGCTGCCTGAACACTCCGGGGCTGTGTCTGGTTCCCCTCTCCAGGCTTGATGCTCTGTACTCTAAGCCTGAACATGGCTATAAGCCTGTCTTTTTCAAGTGTCTGATACAAAGGGTTTAAATCTAAACTGATTTTCATTGGACTGATTTTGTTTGCCTTTCTACTTTCTTGATCAGTTACTTACATAGTAATTTTGTGCAGGAACTCTATTCTTTCATTGGAAGCAATTAGGAGATATTTAGGAAAATGAATACCAGTAGCTAACAGACCAGGAAAGCCTGGAAAATTTAATGGGAGGTTATGAAGTGTGTAGCATGACAAGGCTGGTGAAGCAGGTGCAGACTAAGTAAAACTGGCAGCATAAATAGCTTTTAAATGGATGTATAACCTTTTTAAAGGTTAGCTATTCATTCTCCCTCTTTCACTTTTCTCTGACTGAAATAAATGCCTCCATAATTCCAATGAGATGTGAGATACTGTGGGAAATTCATTGAAAACATAAAAGAAAAGGAGTGCATTCCTGAGTACCAGAAAAAGATTGAAGTTTTGTTCAGATGTCTGAGACATTCATTGATTCTCCTTCTCATCCCATTCTTTCCTTCTTTCATGTGAGTACATCCTCATTGTGTATATTCTTTGAACTTTACTCCATTTCAATGTTACTGTGACTTCTGTGGCTCTCATACTATCAAATGCTCCCAGAACTTCAACTTGCCTTCACATCTAAGCAATTAGGTAAAATATCACCTTGTTTTACAAACATTGTTTAAACTATGAACTTAAAAAACATAATCTTCTGCCTGTATTTGGAGTTAGGTATCATTTTTCAAATAGTTGTCTGTATACACCTAATGTGTTCCACATCCTGTGGATGAGATTTGGGGATGAGATCTGAATATGCACCATATCATCATCCTCTCCATCATTCTCTTTCCATCTCCTCAGCTTTTTCCTCTCTTCCTGTTAAGTTCTGGTTTCCTTCATAACAAACTTAATATCTTGTCAAGAAATATGCAACAGTACAAAAAAATCACTTAGGGGAACATGAATGTGTCATATAAGATCATGGTCTGATATCTAGGCATGTTCTTTGTGTAAGGACCATGAGGACTCCAGTAGGCCTTACTGTCCTTTATCAGCATCACCTGGAACCCCACTGCACTCCTTTACAAGGATCTCAGGAGCCCCATTTCAGCTCAGCTCTGGTCACCCAGCCCCAGACCCAGTGACACCATGGTGTGTGGGTTCCCAGCCCTATCCCTGGACTTTAGCCCAGCACTTTGGATAGCTTGTCCCCTGAACAGGCCCCATGGACCTATAGTGTAGTTAGTCTCTGGCCCCGTCTCCTGCTTGCTCCTGACAGGATCCACCAGCTAAGCCCTGGTCCTGGCTCACCGTTTGAAATGTTGGGAGCTGCTCGTGGACACTATTACTGGCTCCCAGCTCTTCCCAATACCCTCAGGACCTGTGGGATGGTGCCTGTTGGAGAGGGTATAGCTTGCCCTGGTACCCTCATGGTGCCTGGCTCCTCACTGCAGGTGAGCAGCCAGACCTTTCTGCTCCCTGACACTTTGATGTCAATGCATAAGTTTTCAGCATCCTTTTCTTGCTTTTGATTGAACAGCAATTGTATGACTGCAATAAAACACATGCATAAGAAAGGTAGACTATAGACCTTTGAATTAATTAGGCTTTTTAAATTATTTTCATTAGGAAAGAGTAATAAAATGATGTTGCATTTCAAGAGAGATGAATGAAGGTCCAAGTCTCTTGATCAAGACTACCCTATCTTTGAAATTTAATGTGAAAATTTCAAAGTCCGTAAATACAAACCACCATTTTATTATTGATTTTGATAGTTCTTGCAAAAGTCTATAGCTCCAAAAGAACTTATCCGAGTGCTAGGGATTCAGATTCTAGGCTCTGTGATTCCAGTGTCCCTTCAAGTCAGTTGAATCAAGAATTAAGAAGCTTTAGATAGATACTTAGAATCATAAGACTATAGGATAATTCAGGTAGGAAGGTATCTGAGGAGGCCTCCAGCTCATCCTCCTGCTCTAAAGAAGGTCAGCTCTGAGGTCAGACAAGGTAGCTCAGAGCTTGATTGGTCTAGTTGTGTCTTGAAAACTTCCAAGGACAGAGACTGTACATCCTTTCTGAGCAACCTGCTCAATTGCTCAGCTGTCCTCAAGGTGAAGAAGGTATTCTTTACATCTAGCCTGAATATCACTTCTTTCAATTTATGCCTGTTTTCTTTCATCCTCCTGCCATGTGCCATTGTGAGGAGCCTGGATCTGTTTCCTTGATGACCTCCCCATAGATACTGGAAACTATAGTTAGGTCCCTCCTCAGCTATCCTTCGTCCAGGTTGAAAAAGCCCTGGTCTCTTAACCTTTGCATACTGCAGTGGTACATTTCCTCCCACCCTTCTCCTGGGCCGCTTGTTGGTCTGGGCCACTTGTTGATGTCAGAAATTCCCATGAAACCTTGGCCTTGGTGTACCGAGTCTGGCAGTTCAGAGCTCCTTGACAGTATCAGAAACTCTGCATAGCTGAGGCTGGTAATGTAAGACTACTGCCTGGCCCAGGTGTCATCCCCTGATACCTTTTCTGAGTCATAGCTCAAGTGGAACAATGCTGAAACCTTCAGAAGTTTTTAGTAACTACCACCTGGGACTGTGGCCAGGATGGAAATCTATGGATGACTAAAGCCAATCATCTTGCAAACCTATAAACAGTGGTCCTAAGTGAGACCCTTTGAGCTCTCCTGGACCGCAGTGGGCTGCACCCAGCACCTCCCTCTGACTGGGACGCCTCTCAGAGCTCGTACCTCTCGAGTCTGCGATATTCAGAGGACTGTCATCCAACAGGGCCTGGGCTGAAACTCTTTACTCCTTGAGGCTCAACATTTCTCTCGCCCGTTGAGAAATGCTGAGACATTTGATGTGAATATTTCTTCACTGAACTCGAAGGGAATTTTTAACAGGTACCTTTTGTACATTTATATATATTTCTGTCTCTCTGTGTGTGTGAACTAATAGTAAGCATAGCCTAATCTCTAATTAAGTCACTGTCGTGATTGTAGTAGACTCTACTAACTTACTTTGTAAATGTTAAATTAGTTAATGATTCAGTGCTGCTAAAATCTTGTGATCCACCTTAAAACTGTGAATGAACCTTAGACTGCTGCTAAACACATATAATCCCTTAGACATAAACCATTGACCAAGTCTGGGAGTGGATCCAGGCAGGTCTTCTCTGAACCTTGTGACTCAACCAGAGGGTCTCCCTTACCTTTTTCATCCTCTGTACAAATCATTCTAGCTCAATTATAACACGATTTTACTTTGTATACTTTATCCATGTAACAAGTAATAGAGTGAACCTTGCCATCGAATTGTTAAGTCACACTTTTATAAATTACTATTAAAATCACGTTCTGCTAATACCTTTGACGGTGATTCCTTAAGCAACCTCTAAACCACTCATTTGCAACACATACAGAGCAACTGCTCCATCCTTTACTATCTTGGTGGCCCTCCACTGAACTTGCCTCTGTTTATAAGTCTTTCCTGTGTTGGAGGTCCCAAAACTGCACACAAGAACCTAGATGTGGTCTAATGAGTCCTGAGTGCAAGAAGAAATCACTTGCCTCAGCCAGGTTGCCATACTCTGATTCATACAGCCCCAGATGCTCTTGGCCTATCTGTTGCCAGGGCCACCAGAGGTTTTTTCCCCTGAGATGCTCCCTAGCCTGTCAGTCCCCAGCCTGTAATGCTGCTAGAGGTTTTCCTTCCCAGGAGCAGATCTTTGTATGTGTCCTTGTTGGATTTCATGAGGTTCCTGTCAGCCAATTCCTCCAGCATATCTAGCTCCCTCTAGAGGAGAAAGCACTGCCCTCCAGTGCCTCAAATAGTCCTTCAGTTTGGTTTAATTGCAAAATTGACGAGCATGCACTGTAACACCTCCTCCAGATCATTGATAAAGATGTTAAACAGGACAGGTCGCAGTACAGACCTCTGTGGTACACCTCTTGTTACTGGTCTCTACTACCACTACACTCTGAGCCCAACCATCTAATAAGTTTTTTACACATCTGCTTGTCTGTCCATCCAGACCATAAAATACCAACATGGATACAAGAATTTTGTGGTGGACAGTGCTGAAAACCTTACTAAAGTTGAGGTAAATGGCATCCACTACTCTCCACTTGCCCTTAAATCTAGTTATTTTATCACAGAAATCACCAGTTTAATCAGGTATGATTTACCCTTGGTAAATCCATGCTGGCTATTCCTCATCATGCTTTTCTCCTTCATATGCCCAGAAATGTGTTCCACGAGGAGTCGTTCTATGATTTTCCTCACAGACCAAAGTGAAGCTGACTGGCCTATAGTGTTATGGATTGTTCTTTTGGCCTTTTTTGAAGATGGTAAACAGTTGCCCTCCTACAATTATTAGGGACCTCCCCAATCTCCATTACATGTCAAAGATGATAGACAACAGCTTCACAAGGACAACTTCCACCTCTCTCACCACAGGATGCAGCCTGTTGAGGGCTATGGGTTTTTATGAGGAAAGGTCACTCAGGTAATCCCTGACTTGACCCTCATCCACCTCTGATGTTTTTTCTTCTGCCTTAAACCCTTTCATGAATCACAAAAGCCTGGAAGACCTTGTTGGTTAAGACTGAGGAGAAAATGGCATATCTACTGAGACTTGCAAGTCCTTTTTCTCTTCCATCTCCTACGTTTAAGAAAGCAAATTTATTAACTGAATTGTTTCACTTTATTTTTCATTATTCTTTTTTGAGAAAATAGTTTTCAGAATTTAAGTTTGACTTGGAAAACTCTTATTTTCCTCCTTGATTTTGATTTGAGTACACATCTTTCATAAGTTCACTTACAGAGGGCTCAGATGCTTAGATGCAAAACAAATTCACCTTGTCCTCTCACAATGGAAAAGAGACTGCAAAATATTACCTATATTTTGTCTTCAGTAACGGTCTGTATATGTTTTGTTCATTATCATAAATCACATTTGTTTGCTATACCTGAAAATATTTTATAGATGCTTAATTAGAAGCAGATTTCTTCTCCATTATATTGACTACATATATAATTA
>NW_009224934.1:0-318 GCF_000690835.1 Fulmarus glacialis
CGCAGCCGTGAAGACCTTAATCCGTTCTATAGGGTCTCCTGGACACCTGGGGCCCCTCTATAGGGTCTCTCGGAGACCTAGGTCTCTTCTATAGGGTCTCCTGGACACCTGCATCCCTTCTATAGGGTCTCTTGGAGGCCTGGGTCTCTTCTGTAGGGTCTCCTGGACACCTGAATCCCTTCTATAGGGTCTCTCAGAGACCTGGGTCTCTCCTATAGGGGACCCTGGACACCTGGGGCCCTTCTATAGGGGGCCCTGGACACCTGGGGCCCTTCTATAGGGTCTCCCGGACCGCTGGGGCCCTTCTATAGGGGGGCC
>NW_009224934.1:377-577 GCF_000690835.1 Fulmarus glacialis
TTGGACCCCTGGGGCCCTTCTATAGGGTCTCTCGGAGCCCTGGGTCTCTCCTATAGGTGACTCTGTACACCTGCGTCCTTTCTATAGGGGGCCCTGCAGGCCTGAGTCCCTTCTATAGGGTCTCCCGCACGCCTGGGTCCCCTCTATAGGGAGCCCATTAGGGAGGGAGGGGCACTCACCAGGGGCGGGGCCATCAGCCT
>NW_009224935.1:0-232 GCF_000690835.1 Fulmarus glacialis
GAGTGTGGAAAATAGCTAGACAAGTAGCAATGTTACCAAAACCTCCTCGCATATATAAGATTGCTCTATCACCTTTAACAAAATCTTAATAATCAAACAAACTGACCAAAAATTTCCCTCAATTACAATTGGAATGTGGCATTGATCTGTTTATAGGCACAGAGGCAAGAGGCGACCACACCGCCACTCTTTGAGGGACAGATGGATTGACTTTAGTCACGGGGTGGATTGC
>NW_009224935.1:465-735 GCF_000690835.1 Fulmarus glacialis
CCTACCTGGATCATAGCTCAAGTGGAACAATACCATTGTTACCATGAAACAATACCATAATTCCTCCCCTGGACCCCCTCGGATAGTAGCCAAAATGGAAATTTACTGATGACTAAAGCCAATCATCTTGCAAACCTATAGACAGTGGTACCAAGTGAGATCCTTTGAGCTTTCCTGGACCGCAGTGGGCTGCATCCAGAATCTCCCTCTGAGTGGAGTGGGACGCAGAGTCTGCAGACTTGAATTTGTGATACTCGGAGGATCACCGAG
>NW_009224936.1:0-350 GCF_000690835.1 Fulmarus glacialis
TTCAAGGCCACCAAAGCAGCCTGCCTCCGAGCCTGGTTTTTGGGGAAGTACAGAGTGGCGCAGAGATGTTCCTTGGTTATTCAGACCCAGCAGAGGTCCTAAGGGAGAGGCTCTGGGCACTCGTCATTACAGGGCATTTGGAGAGGGGACGCAGAGAGCTGTGCAGAGAAGCGGATTCGGGGCTGTTTCTAACTGAGCGAGCGCTGGGTTCAAGCTCAAGGTTATTTCCCCTGCCTTGAGGAGGAGCCATGGGAACCCATCAGCCCCACGGAGAGGTCCCAGGGGGGTCTTGAGTCTGCGACAGTTTGTTCCTGGCATCTCCATGGAGAGGGAGAGGGGCCAGCAGACCA
>NW_009224936.1:653-972 GCF_000690835.1 Fulmarus glacialis
GAATGTCCCTGAGGAGATTGGGCTCCTCACCTTGGGCAAAATGACCCGCAGCTGCAGTACGGTACTGGTTTGGGTAGGAGTCTGTGCTAATGGGGAGAGGGGATGCTCCCCCTCCCTAAACGCTCTGTGTTGAACTGGGGGGCTATGGAGTTGCCGCGCCTCCTTGCTCTGTGCCAGGGCCAGCTGGCAGCTCTGCCTTACCAGCCTGATCCCAGTTTCTGAAGGGTGGGAACCCCTTGGAGACAAAGCTGTGGGGTCTCTACCCCCCACTGTCCTCCCCATTTCTCCAAAGGGCTTCCCTGTGTCCCCCTTGGGGAAG
>NW_009224937.1:0-221 GCF_000690835.1 Fulmarus glacialis
GCCCGCGGTAACTATTGTATGTATTTGTCTGCTTGCTGAGAGTTACATGACACAGGGGTTCGAGTCCCCTTGAATTGTTTTGTGTAAAGGTATTGTCTATCGTCATAGTGATTGCATATTTGTGTTGCTGTTATGTGAAAAGTTTGTTTATGTGATTTCCCGTGTGTAAAATGGGATGAAGTAATGTATGCAGATATGTTTTTAACTTTGCGAAACGATCC
>NW_009224937.1:536-741 GCF_000690835.1 Fulmarus glacialis
CTTTACCCATTCAGGCTCCTTTACGGGAGGCTGTGGGACCTTCCGGTCCGGTAGTAGTTAAAGTCCCCTTTACGATTGCAGATTTGAATAATTGGAGACAAGCAGCGGGCAATTATCAAGATAACCCTGAAAAGACAGCCCGAGCTTTTGAAATGTTGGAGTGATTTAGATGCTGCGATGGGAGAGGTGTTTGACTTCGAATTTC
>NW_009224938.1:0-342 GCF_000690835.1 Fulmarus glacialis
TCCTGTCTTTTGATATGTACACACAGATAGTGTGAACATATATCCCATAGTCTATAGGCCATCCCTCTGAAACTCCACTGAGTTCATTTAGTCCATGACTTTGGGCTCCATCTGTCATAACAGTCTTTCAGGGCAGGAGAGACGGTGTGTGGTGTTCAATTGTTGCATGCTAAAGCTGGTTCTGGTTCCATCACCCCTGCACTTTGCTCGGTTTCATTAAAGTTCTTTCTTCATTAATCTGGGTGATTCTTACTGTAATACCGTTGATATGACATATAGCAACCATAGATGTGATGACATACAGCTGCTTGATTGGCAGATCCCTTAGTGGCCGCTAAACAG
>NW_009224938.1:827-1121 GCF_000690835.1 Fulmarus glacialis
TAATGGATAACCTGTCCAATAGTGTCCATGGTCAAGTCCACCCCTCGATCACGAGCCCATCTATATGTTGCATCTCTTCCTTGGTGGCCTGAAGTGTCACGGGCTCACTGAGCTATAAATAATTCGCCCTTTGATCTTAGCAGCCTGATCCACCTGCTGGTTGTTTTGATGTTCTTCAGTGGCCCGACTCTTGGGTACGTCAGCATCTACGTGATGTACTTTTACAACCAAGTTCTCTACCTGGGCAGCAATATCTTGCTGGATAGTTTTACCTCTGTGCTGCCAGTTGTTCTG
>NW_009224939.1:0-13112 GCF_000690835.1 Fulmarus glacialis
ATCCCATCCGGCCCCATAGACTTGTGAGATGTTTATAAAGAGCCCCCTTCCCCAATTTAAAAATAAAATAATCTTGATTTAGAAGAGAATTTCTGTAGATTCACTGGAAGCTACCTGACAGATGGTCACCTTGGCAGCATGCTGCAGTAGTGCAAACAAACATTTATTAAGAGTTTCTGATGCAGCAGGTGATCATAAGCACCAGAAGCTATTACTTCTACTCCGAGTTTTGTCAGTCTTTTTTTCCTTTGTGCCTCCACATTTATAGATAAGTTTAAATCCAGATTGAATATAAAAGTTCCTTTGAACAACTACAGACCTGTCATATTGATTTGGTGTATGACTTTGTTCCATGTGATATAGTTCTTTTCCATGTGATTAGACCATGGAATTGAGGGTTCAGGTTTCCTAAATCCAGTCTGAGATCTCCCACTGAATCACTGTCTGGCCTTTAAGAAGCCACTAAGATGAAGCTTATCAGAAATGCTTACCAATGTTTCTATTTAAGCCAAGCATTTATTTGTGTCAAACACCCATAGTGGGTGAATCCTCTTAATATTCCTAGCCTTAATTTCCATATGCATCTCTTCAACTACCTTTATAAATTCAATAAGACTACCTTATTTTGTACAGTTATGTGACATAACACTTTTGAATCTCTCAGAAACGCTTAGTAGAAAGGTCTGAGTATAAAATCGAACTTCCAGGATTATACATGATAAAAGGAACTATTACTACTAAACCAGAAGTAGTGAACTAACAGCAAATACTAAGTTTGTCCCCAAATATTCATGGTACAGAACATCAGCACACATAGGAAAGGGCAGGCAGTGGCAGCGGGGTTCTGCTTGCCCAAAAGTGCATCAGGAAGGGTTAGGCAGGGGTACTACGGGGCTAGCTGAAGTGGTTGTACACCAGCCAGTGACTCACCCAGAAGGGAAATTCCTAGCCAAGATGAGAGGGGATGTTTTCATTCCCTTTGCAGCTTCTCTTCCCTTTCCCAAGGGAAAAAAAAATGTGCAAGAATTGCAAACAGACCTTTCCTTTCATCGTGATCAATTTACTTTCTGGATTCTGTAGCTTTCATTGTAAGATTCCATCCAACAACTTTGAATATGTTACATAGAATAATCATGTAACATTGCTGTGGCTGCAGTACTTACTGTGTCATGAAGCAGAAAAGCTTAATTATTGGCCTGCACCACTGTAACAAATTTTGTTATTTGAAGTAGTGTTGAAAAGGTAATGCATGAATTGTGGTATGATTTAGCATATTTCAGGTTTCATTACGTTTCTCTTTCTATTTCCATTTTCAATTGCTCAGGCTTTCTTTTGCAAACTTCCTTTATTCTCTTTTTAGATATTTTGCAAAACTGACACTTTTGAAACACGAAAGAAAAAAGTCAATTGTATTGGTGATGATTCTATTCCCTACTGTCCCTGAGGCAGACCATTTAGCCATCGTGTCCAGTATACATCTCTACATAAGCAATTCTTTTTTTCTTAGTAGCATGTTGCAAATGTTATTATATTATATCCCTCCTTGAGATTACATTGCTACAGCAATATTATTAAGTTCATTCGATTGGATGATTTGACCCTTAAACTGTTCTACTCTTCAAAATTACTACTAGGAGAAAAGTTCTGCAATCGTTTGAGATTTTATTCACCACTGCTGATTTTCTGTTTAGTTCTATATTTGAGATCAAAGCACATTCTACTTAGTAATAACTAGCCAGATCAGAAATTAGGATAGCAGAGTCAGCTCATTTACTTCTGAATCTACTCGTACTTCACAGTGTCCACAGCAGCCCCACTGATCCTAAAGTCAGCTTCTACGTATAAATTGTAGGCACCATATGACCTTTTGTATAACGTGAGTAATGTTGCAGATATAGCACAAGATATAGTCTTTTTATGACCTTTCTTCATTTGTAGTTTAAACTAACTATTCTATTTTTTGTACCGCACTGTGCCTTTCTGGTGCATAAATACTTCATACTGGTTTGATAACCTGTAAATTAAGCATTTAATAAATTAACCAGCCCACATTCAATGCTGGCTCCATTAGTTTTTACAATTAGAGGATGTCTACAGAGCTTACTCATCCAAAATTATTTTTTTCAAGATCTGGGGCAATTCACAGGGTTTCATAGTTGGATTTCATCAAATGAAACTGTATCTAGAAGGACAGATCTCTAGTGGGCTTGATTTCCTACTGCCTTACTCCTGTAGACAGTTACATTTATGCAAAGCGCAAACGTTACTAAATCAGAATGATAGCATTCTATACCCACTTTGGACTTGGGTACATTTTTGTACTTGGGTACTATGCAAAGTAATGAGTATTCAGATTCTTTCTTGTTTCCTTGGTACAGTTAAAAGAATAAATTGAGAAGACTGATGTTCTTAACAGTAGCTTTATAGCATCTTTAAACTGAGCAATGCACTCAGTTTATTGCAAAATGAAATTCTGCTGCATCATGTCAAAACAGAGGAAAGGCTGAGGGTCTACAAATACTTACACCCGTATGAAAGATTTTCACATATTTACCATCAGAAGGTTTTCCTCCAAGACTTCTGTGATAATGTTCACAGCCAGTTTCTGGCCATTTTGCACTATTTCAGTGGCATAGGCCATTGAACTGCTGGAAACTGTGACATAATTTGTCCTGGCTAGTGCAAGGAATTAAACATTTTCTAGAATGACCCTTTTCTCAAATACAGACAGTGTTTTATTTAAATTTGTCAAAAAAGTGATAATGGACAACTTATGAGAAAAACAATCCGTTTTATTTACACATCTGGCATTCTGGAAATCAGTTACTTGTAACTACAAGCAATTATGATAAAAATGCAATTTAGGAAAGTTTCTAGCAGTAATGATAATGAGGCAATGAAACAGATTGTCTAGGGACATTGTGGATTCTCCACTACTGGAGGTCTTTAAGAATAGGTTAGACAAACAGCTGTCTGGAATATCATAGCACAGACACATCTTTAGCAGGGAAGTAAAATCATAACATAGTGCCTTTGCTTAAGGTCACAGCCTGCCCCAACACAACGGTCCTAAGCAAAAATAGAGATTGTAGTTCCACTGTACAAAATGGGACCAGCTGCATGGACTCTCTACAGGTTGCTGACAACATCTCCATATGCAACAATTTTTCTCTGACATGTAGAATGGTTAAGCAATGACAGTAGCTCCATGGGTATGCACTTTATGTAGTGTGAAGGTTTTTTTGCAACCTACTGAAGTCCTTGATGTGCACAGGGATCTGGGGAGGCACAGTACTGCCACTCTGAGGTAACAAAGGAAGGTGGTTCTGCTCTTCCTTCTCTGCCCCCTCTTTGGAAGCACAGCCCAGCTTGCTGCCCTGCCAGTCAGACTGAATACTGCTTCCGGGTTTTAGTCCTAAAAGTCATCACTTTTATAAAATATGCAAGAGCACATTTACAACAGCAGTATTCCAGCAAAGTATTCATATCAATAATTAAACTGAAATTACAGTTGTCAGAAACATGAGCAAAGTATATGTTGTCCACTATTAACTATGCCTTCTCTGTTCACCTCCTGGGGGACTCTCTAATTTGACAAACCACTGTGGGTTCCTGACTCTCTCCACTTCCAGGCTCGCCCCAGAAGAGCCAGCTGGTGCAGAGCGATGCAGCAGGGGCAGAGGCGTTGTCCCACAGCAGCATGAAATGCAAAAGGACGTTTGGCTCTTTACTACACCCACACTGAGGCAGACATAACAACACTGACGGCATTACTCAGTAGCAAAGAGAGGCTGTGAGTGCTGTCTGAAAGGCTGAGTGTGGTGCTAGCATGCAGGAGGGGACGCGTCCCTTCGCAGCTGCAGACCACAGCCATAAATTTTCTTTTGAGGATAAGCTAAATTTCGGGGGTTTTTTCCTGCTCAGTACAAGCCCGGAGAAGGCAACTCAGGGTGGGGAGGAGTTCCTCTCTACTGCCAGCAGAAGGTGCCTAAGCGGAGCTCATTCTCATTAAGCCAGAAGTGCTGTGTAATTTTACAAAGAGTTTAGATCATGTAATCATCACTGCTTCACATTTTTGCTCCTGCACCACCACCCCTTTCCTCATCCATCTTGTATTCGTATAGGCTCACAGGGTACCAGGTTAATAGGATGATGCAACTTAAAATTAACTTTTTCATTTAAAGTTGGGCAGTTTTAACTGATCATTATCTGCCCACCAAAAACCATAACAAATATTTGCTCCATTGCAAGTGGGAATGCCTGTAAGGAACCACAGGCAGCAAGGGGGAGAAGGAATCAAAATACCTTTAAAATTTGTGAAGTAACAGCATTTTCCTCCTTGAATCCATTCCAAAACTTCCAGTTATTGTCCCTCATGTCCCATATATCTGCTTTCTGTATGCTTTTTAATCACTAATGAAATTGCCTTGGTCAAATGCTTGTAATTCAGACACATTGCATCAGACCAAGAAGTTTAATTCTCCTCAACCAGTGAATCTCAGTTCCACTGAAATTTCACTGAAGTCATTGCAGCAGTAAAAATGATGTGAGAGCAGAATTAAGCTCTAACTACTGATTTATTTACTGTGTACAAACTTTAAGGCATTTGTTATTTATAGATACAGAGATGCAAAATATCCTCTTTCTGTTTATTTTTGGGGAAATTGGGATCATATTGTTATTTGCTTGTTCAAATATAATCTGTGATTGCATTCAACAAATAATGCAAGCGAGAACATTTAGAACTTTTTTTCTTGAAGTTTATTTAACATGATGAGGCTCATTCTCTTTGACCAGTGCTTTGCAAGCATTTTCCCTAATCTTATCTGATACCATTGATTTAATTGAGAAAAGTCACTCTAAAACAATGTCATTTTTCTTGCATGCTTTTGTAAGAAAAAAAAAAAAAGTAATGTAATTAAGACTGAAAAGGAAAAACAAAAGCAACAACAACAACAAAAAACAAACACAAAAGCAAAACCAGCAAAAAAGCTCTTGAATGCCCAGGCAGAACAAAGGCACGTGCATGTCTATAATAAAAAATTGCTGCAGTCAACATCTAAGTAGGTGACCTGTAGATGATCTAATTTTAAAAAATTACATTATGGAGGTTTTAAGGGGGGAGGAATAAAGGAAGGTGGGAAGGAAAGAAGGAAGGAGGTGTTCTGACTACCGAAGGATTATTCATAACAAAATAATTTTACACCACTTTTATCTCATGGTAAAAATTTTCAGGATTTTTAGTTAAAAATGGGTCATGTCTTAGTGGAACATCATTGAAAAGGATGTAAAACATCTGCTGAAATCTATTTCTGTATCATTAATGTTACAAATAAAAAAAAAATCACCTTTACTTTTAAGTGCTTGCTGCAAATTATAGTATAAAACAGGAGAAAAATCTCAGAGGAATCAATGGGGGTCATTCCATTGCCTGTGCTGTCCACAGGCAATGGATCAAACCTCTAAAGTTGAAGCCACTGGCAGCTCTCTCTTTGACTTTACTCATCAGCAAAGTTACATCTTTCGAATCCTCAAAGTTAATGCCAACAGTGATCGCTGCTGTGCTGTCACCTGTACAGGCCAGTAGATCTTCTTGGAGGGAGAAGAAAGAACTCCTGCCTAGATTAGATTAAAGACACGATGTAAAGGAATTGCTATGAACAGCTTCAAGATACACAAGCCTTTATCTGCCTTTGTAAACTACAGGACATTTGAATGGCATTAGATAGTTGAATAGTGAGCCAGAACACAGACATACTGATTTTCTTTTTGTGCAAATGGCTAAGAAAAGGCTTTTCCCATCAAAACAGAACCATAAGAAAAGATGCAGAGTAGCTTGTATGTCATCTGTATATAAGATTTTTCCTCCCATCTTCAATATGGTATGAAAAAGGAAATGTGACTATTCTGTGAGCATGGAGTAAAGATGCCAACATGATTTCTCTCAGTTAGAAAACATCCGTTCGTTAAAATAAGTGACTAAGGCCAAGAGTCTAGGCAGCTAAACGCCACTGCAAACCAGGATACAGTTATCATCAACAGTTGACGGCAGGAAAAGAACGACATGAAATAAATTTTCTGACCTAAAGTAGGCCTTGAATGACAGAAAACAAGGAAGGTCCCTTAACCTTCTTATTGTGTTTACTCTTTGTAATTAGTCTGCCTAGGACCATGTCAGGTTATTGCTATAAATGGTAATTATGCACAAGCATAGATGGAAGGAATACTTTAGCTATGTTTAAAAGAAAAATCAGTGAACTTTTCAAATTCAAAACTTTGCTTTAATTTCAATTCCGTTTCTAAGAATATAATGTTATATTCAACAAAACTTTTTTTTTTATTAGTAAGACTCCAAAAATAATCATACTTTCTTGATCTGGGCAGAGCAAGGCTTGAGGTCCCAGGGTGTGAAAACCTTTCCCACTCTCTTTTTTAATTTTTTGTTATTATGACATCTTCATTTTTATTAAGGACAAGGTCTTAGTCCTTGCTATATCTGAGCAGGCCATGGAAGGGTTAAGGAAATGGCACTGTTTCTACAATGTGCACACATCATAGTCCTTGGCAGGTTTGACACCCTTTCATGCCCTAGGACATATTGTGGAGCAGATATCCAGCAAAAGGGCAGACATATATCCCCAGAGAGAAATATACCCTTGGTCATTTTGCTAAGTTGGTTGTTGACAGCAGCAACAAAGACCCAGAAGAAAAATGGTCACATCAAATGATAATTTTCAGAAACATTTCAGTGTGCGGTGATGACCAGTTCTCTGCCTGGATTCTGCCTGATTGCATATACAGGGTCAGGTAGTCACCATATGTTCTGCTAACAAACACTGTGCAATCACTCAGGCAGATTACAAAAGCAAAGAGAAACAGGAGCTTTCAAAGAGGGAGAAGAATCATCAACAAATTCTGCTAAAGAAAAAATGATTGCCTTACTTTCTTGCACTTATTTATTTACTTCTACCCTGCTTTTAGCCATATTTCTTTCCCTTGAAAGAAATTCTTTCTCAAATTTCTTTTCTCAAATGCCAGTAGAATTTGGGGATTTTTCAACCATTAAAAGCTATTATTTTGATTAGCCTTCTACTATTAGCTATATTCTGCTTAAAATGGCTGTTCTGAGAAGCCTTGACAGGCAAGACAGAGAAACAGCTTCCCCATCTACAAACTGCATTTAATTTTTTGTCTTTACACCTTATTGTAAGCTTCAGTAAAGCACCAGATTTTGCTGTTGCCTAGATTGCCAAGGACCACAGTGATTCAGCTGTTCTTCTATCATGCGGTCCGAAGTGTGGTGGCCATGAAGGAACATTAATAACAGGATGAGTGCCACCATTTTTAGTACTTCTCCTCTCTCTCATCCCAGCAAGACTAACCTGTTGCAAGGCGATGTAAAGTTTGCTTCCAGTCATTTTGTTCTTATTACTGGTGAATACCTTCTTGCTATACAAATGGCCCATTGAAATTACTTGCCTACCTACATCCAGTGTGAACAAAGAAGGCATGAACAGATATTTATTAGTCTTGATAACACTATATTAAAAGTCCTTTTTTGTATTTAGGTGATAAGGATTGAATTTTCAGAAGCTGACTTATATCACTTAACTTGAAACTTCCACAACACAGACTCCTGCACATGACATACTGCCCCTAGGCTCCTTACATAAAGGGAAATAGGTGTTTTAGGGCACAATATATCTGAATTATTTTAGACAACTCCTTTACAATGAAATGAACTGCACCTCAGAAACACCTTCGCTTCATTGGCTGGAAAAGAAGTCTAAGGAGACTAACTTCGGTGCCAACCTTTGCTGTCTAGAGGAGGTCATGTGGATCTCACCACTGATTTCTAAAAAGGTAGGTGCGTAGTCTAAAATAGTGTCTCAACCCAACATTCACCTTGTTTATGTCAGTCTGAGGGTGAAATGGTTTGCTTTCTGGAGATGCTAGGCTCTTTTTATTGATTTTCAACTAAAATAACTTCAGCCTTCTAAACAAAAAATTATCTAGTATATAGAGTTTTCTAAGCCACTTTATAGTCTCAAAATAGGGACTCCCAAAGATGATTCAGCACACTCTAAACATCTCGATAGTTCAGAGAGGTATGTCAATTTCTAGAGGTGACACTCTTCCTTCGTTGACCTTAGGTGAGTAGCCAAAATGAGTATGCTGAAACTAGATGCCAAATTTTAGATGACTGAAATTAGATCAGTGACCTAGGTGTACAGGTTCCACAAAAATAAAACTGCTCCTAATTTACTTAAGATCTTTCATAAAACCTGTGATGAGGAAGTTACCATTTAGACCACCCCTTTTGTTACTCAGGCTGATTATTAACCATTTCAGTGAATTGTATTCTAATTTTATACTACCTTCAGATTTGATCAAGGCTCCTAGTATTTTCTTGGTGTTATAGAATAAATCAGAAGAATGTCATACTTTTTAGATTGTATGTACTATAGAACAAGGATGTGCATGTATGTGCATATATGCATATGCGTTTAAGCACTGCAAAGTGTCTCTCTTTCCTGCCAGGACTCACACAGTCATGCTGTTACACTGATCATCATAATAATGGTGACAACATCAAAAACTGTGCACACTATATCCTTCCCATGAAAATGAGACAGCACATGCAATTTGGCATGTTCTCAGAGCAGCGATTAGCCCACTCAAAGGCATAACTAGAAACATGAAAACAGAGTCATCCATCATCCCAAGTGGTGCATGATTACCACTCTCTCTAAATAGCTGTGCCTGGGAGTGGAGGTTAGACTGTTTCCCCTTTTGGTTTCTGTTATCATCCTGTCATGCTGTTCCTTCTGATCAGACAATGCCTAGTGAATTTCTATTGTCAGTTTACTCCCTTTTTAATTTCAAGCTTTAATTTCCTAGTCCACCCATATTTCTTCAAAAATCCTACATAGGCTGCTTAAAAAACTTCTTTTCACAGAAAGACAGCTCTTTCCTCTTCTGTTCTTTCTGCATCTGTTATTAATAAATCTATGTTCTAAATATGTAGTCCATCATTGATGAACTCTCTTTCCTACACTGCATTTTTAAGCATGTTATACTGATATTGCTTATGTATCTGTGGAACCTTCTTATTTAACTTAATTTACCCATTTGGGGGTTTACATATATATTCAAGCCAGACCTGAAAGCAGAACTGTTACTGGTGTGATTACATTTCAGAACACTTAGACTAAAAAATGCACTAGTGCAGGTGCATGTTAGGCAGCGTCTGCATTAGCAAATAGCATGGCCCAGTATGTTATGTACTAATCTATGGAATGAGATATTGGTGACAAAGACCCGACATCCATACCACACATGTTCCATGGCAGGGGGATTACTTCGGACTAGCTATGATACGGCTAGTATGGAGTGAATGTCCATTTGTGGCTGGAGTGTATTAACTTGATCTGTACCTCCATCACATATTCTAGTTTAGCTTCAGATGAAAGAAAACCAGTTCATGCATTCTGAGATCACCCCATAATAAATGTAACTGACTGAAGAACATCCTAATATAAAATGCCAGCAAAGAACACATGACTAGAGTGTCATAAGATAATTCTTATTTTAGCATTTTTGTTCATTTTAATAGTGGAAGTGAAAACTATTTTAAGGCTACTTCATGTGGTGCTTCAGAAAAACCACAGAAATGTCTGCAAAGGCACTACCAAGATGTTTCAAAATATTTTTTAATGTTGTGTGGTCAGGCAAACTGTTGCAAAAACCACAGAGATTCTTGCAACAGCCAATTAAAGATTTTTCGAAATTCAGCCTGCAACAAAATCATCTTCTTAGCCATTTGAATCTTATTACATCTCATGCATCTAAGTATCTGAAAGGGGAACACTAAAAGTCAAGATGATATCAGATTAGTATTAAGAATCAGCAGTGGTCTTAATGGTCAAGAAGGGTATAATCAGAGATACGAGCAATGGCTATTTTATTTTTCAAGGTTTGTATCTACATGAATTAACCTATAGAGTTCTGAGCATATTTCATAACATTTCAGGTTCTCGTTCAGCAACAATTTACATATATATATTCCACTCTACATTTCTGAATATTCCCACAAGGCTACTTCAGATTATTCACATCACAACTATTAAATACATCAGAATATATTTTTCCCCCTTCGTTTCCTAGTGTGCTTTGTTCAACTTAACTCAATAGATTGTTTCTTGGAAAATATACCATAATCAAAACAAAGGAAAGTCTTTTCATTGAAGCTGAATAAAGGGTTCCTAATATAGCGAACATTCATCACAAAGCAAATAAGTAACTGACTATGCTAAAAAGTAGACCACAATTGTAAGCTGTATGCAGAAAATCAGGGCACTTCAGGGAGTGTAAAGAAAGAGAACAAGATACAACTCCTGATGATAACCTTCTCCACCACTTACAGAACCTCCACCACTGACAGAATAGCGAACTGGTAATTAAATAGGGTAAGGCTGGTAGAAGCTAAAATAAGGACCAGTGCAATATTTTGAATTTTATGATCAAAACAAACTAAATGTAAATAATAAAATGGGCCTAATTTCCAGAGAGTGTTTCAGAGGGCTTCTGTTTTAATTCTGTATACTGCAACATCAGAGTGAATACTGAGAACCCTTTACTGAATAAAAAAGCCAAACATCAACCTTGCACCATTTCTATTTGTCTTCCCACTGCATGGGGGTTATAAACTGTACTGCTATAAAAGCAGATGATTCACAGTAATCCTGTGGCAAGTTTCATCAGAACAATCATCAGTAATCATGTGTTGTGAATAATGCAGCCACAGATTGATTTGGTGCAAATCCACATGTACATTTCCACATGCTCAATCAGAAAGGGTCGATGCTTTGATGTTTTGTACTACAGAATGTCTTGATTTTCTACAAACTAACCCTATTCAGGATAATACTATTCAATGCACACACCCCCCATCAATAGCATCAAAACATTTTACATCAGTACAAGACCCAAAAATCCTCTTATGCCACAAAGCTACGTCATTTGCAGTCTTAAAAGGAATATCCATTTATTACAGCAGCTGAGAGAGAGCTTGGCACACACTGACTGTTTTAATTAGGTCAGAGCATGGTAGTTTGTGTAAAAAAGGATGTGTTTATGTGTGTGCATGCCTGTACACATGTGTGTGCATATATACTTTATGTATATGTATAGTTACATTTCAATTTGAGTGAGATTAGCACTGCACAACAGTCACTAAGAACAGAGCAAAGCAACATGTGTAACAGTTAGGAAAAAAGTGTTTCAGAGATTTTCCTGCGTGGACTTGCTAGCTTTACCCTGAGCCTCTTTTATGATATATACTGACAAGACAAAATCCTTGAGGTAAAAAAAATACCAAGAAGGAAGGCAAACCATGAAACTAGAGCTCAGTTACAAAGAAATTATCTCTAGGAGGAGAGTCACACTCCTCAAATGTCTGAACAATCAGTTTAAGCAGTCAGCTTAGGCCAAATGGCTCCAGTGCTTGAAAATACAATATAAGAAAACAATTTAGCGGTCCTTCAATGTCACAAAACAGTTCTTCTCTTGAAAACGTAGCATTGTGGTGAGGTGCTAGCTCAGAATGACATCCATAAGCCTATGACATTGGTCTTTGACCTCTACAATAGTTAACGAGTATTTTCCAGATTCACAGAGGAGACAAGAACCAGCTACACCTCTATCACCAATGTTTAGCTACCAATGGTTGCTGCCTAACACACATGTCCTTAGGTGTGTGTGCCCTTAGGTACCTTCACTTCAGTGAACAGAGGTTTAAAGAACCAGCTTAACATTGTACTGCATGTATTAAGTCATTTTGCAGTCTATCAGGATTTACAGAGCAGGCAACATTTATTTAGCCAAAGTACCCCATCTGATAGCCATGCTTAACACAAGTATAGATCACCTCCCAATAAACTGAATTGAATAATAGATGTGTAAAAGTTGAATGCTGCAATACTGAATGCTGTAATGCATAAGGTCTCTTACAGCACCTCTTGCAGAAGATCTACCTGGATGTCTATGCCTTAAATATCTTTCAGCAAAACCAGCAGATCCCAGAAAAAAAATCATCCTATTCAGTTGTCTTTTTTTACTATGACAGCAAAAGTGTTTGGAGCCTGTAAGAAAAAAATTACTTCTAGAGATGGCAAGGGTCAATCTTCAGTTAAAAGATGAGGTCAGGATTTTGGGTAACAAGGCTCAATACACTAAGCTCCTAAGAGTCTGAGCTAGTTAGGGGTAGGACAGAGAAAGGCAGATGATTCAGAGCGACTGAGGGAACTGGGGCTGTTTAGCCTGGAGAAGAGGAGGCTGAGGGGAGACCTCATCGCGCTCTACAACTACCTGAAAGGAGGTTGTAGCGAGGTGGGGGTTGGTCTCTTCTCCCAAGTAACCAGCGATAGGACGAGAGGAAATGGCCTCAAGTTGTGCCAAGGGAGGTTTAGATTAGACATTAGGAAAAATTTCTTTCCTGAAAGAGTGGTCAGGCCTTGGAACAAGCTGCCCAGGGAAGTGGTGGAGTCACCGTCCCTGGAAGTATTTAAAAGACGTGTAGATATGGTACTTAGGGACATGGTTTAGTGGGCATGGTGGTGTTGGGTTGACGGTTGGACTTGATGATCTTAGAGGTCTTTTCCAACCTTAACGATTCTATGATTCTACTCTTTTCCAAGATACACCTCTGAGACTCTCAGCAAGAAGCTTGACTTGCTTGGGGTGAGGCAGGACAGCTGCATCAGTGGATGGAAATAGCTGGGAGACATAAATAGTTCTTTCTGCTCATCTTCTTATAGTTCAGTCTACATGTGTTCAGTTCTTCAGAGTCCCACCTCTTCTCCTTTTTCTTTGATCCTCTTCATGAAGACATCCACAATACTCCCTGAGAATTCTGAATATCCTTGGGATGTTCAAACAAGCATGTTAATATTGCTATGTCTCTTGAATGTGCTTCAGGTCTTGTTTAGGGCTAAACAACTATTTAGGAATACCGTCCAGAGATCAACGCCAGCAACAGACACGGTGGCTACTCAAACCTCCACGACAGGCACTGCGTCTACTTCAACCCCCACCACAACCAACGTAGCTAC
>NW_009224940.1:0-4854 GCF_000690835.1 Fulmarus glacialis
GTTCCCCCCATGTCCCCCCCATGTCCCCTCCCTGTCCCCCCGTGTCCCCCCCGTGTCCCCGCCGTGCCTGGTTGTAGACGTTGAGCAGGACGAGGTGGTCCCCCCCGGGGACGTGGAAGCCCAGGCGGGCGCTGTCGGCGTGGAGGACCTTGTCCTTGGGGCGGTAGAAGATGGCGTTGTTGACGGAGAGCATGGCCGCCACCGTCAGCACCTCCTCCGTGCAGCCGTACCTGGGGACGGGGACGTCACCGCGGGGAGCCAGGGGTGGGGGACACCACTGGGACACCTGGGGATAACCCAGGGGCACCACCAGGACACCTGGGGATGCCAGGGGACAACCTGGGGACACCGCAAAGACACCTGGGGACAACCCAGGGACACCACCAGGACATCTGGGGACAACCTGGGGACACCACCGGGACACCTGGGGACACCCAAGGGGACACCACAAAGACACCCAAGGACAACCCAGAGACACCCAAGGAGACACCACTAGGACATCTGGGGACAACCTGGGGACACCCAAAGGGACACCACCAGGACACCCAGGGACAACCTGGGGACACCCAAGGGACACCACAAAGACACTCGGGGGCAACCAAGGGGACACCAGCAGGACATCCAGGGACAAGCTGGGGACAACCTGGAGACACTACCAGGACACCCAGGGACACCAGGGGACAACCTGGGGACACCCAAGGGGACACCACTGGGACACCTGGGGACAATGTGGGGACATGCAGGGGACACCTGGGGATAACCCAGGGACACCACCAGGACACCTGGGGATGCCAGGGGACAACCTGGGGACACCGCAAAGACACCTGGGGACAACCCAGGGACACCACCAGGACATCTGGGGACAACCTGGGGACACCCAAGGGGACACCACTGGGACACCTGGGGACAATGTGGGGACATGCAGGGGACACCTGGGGATAACCCAGGGACACCACCAGGACACCTGGGGATGCCAGGGGACAACCTGGGGACACCGCAAAGACACCTGGGGACAACCCAGGGACACCACCAGGACATCTGGGGACAACCTGGGGACACCCAAGGGGACACCACTGGGACACCTGGGGATAACCCAGGGGCACCACCAGGACACCTGGGGATGCCAGGGGACAACCTGGGGACACCGCAAAGACACCTGGGGACAACCCAGGGACACCACCAGGACATCTGGGGACAACCTGGGGACACCCAAGGGGACACCACTGGGACACCTGGGGATAACCCAGGGGCACCACCAGGACACCTGGGGATGCCAGGGGACAACCTGGGGACACCGCAAAGACACCTGGGGACAACCCAGGGACACCACCAGGACATCTGGGGACAACCTGGGGACACCACCGGGACACCTGGGGACACCCAAGGGGACACCACAAAGACACCCGGGGACAACCCAGGGGACAACCCAGGGGACAACCCAGGGGACACCACCAGGACACCTGGGGACAACCCAAGGACACCACCAGGACACCCAGGGACACCTTGGGGACACCAGGGGACACCCTGGGGACACTCACTGCTCGGAGGCCAGGATCATCTTGGCCAACATGGGCTCCACCGGCAGCTCCGCCATGCGCCGGCCCAGCTGGGGACAGGGAGGGGACAGCGTCGGGCCCACTGCTCCCAGTAACGCTGCCCAGTGCTCCCAGTATCACGCTAAGCTCACCCAGGGGGTCCACCACCACCATCCCAGTCCCTCCCAGTGCTCCCAGTCCCTCCTAGTGCCATGGTGAGGTCGCCCAGGTGGTTGAGAGCACCCATAGCCCCCATCCCAGTGCCTCCCAGTCCCTCCTGGTGTTCCCAGTACCATGCTGAGCTCAGCTCGGGGGGCTGAGGGCACCCAGAGCCCTTGTCCCAGTATCTCCCAGTCTGTCCCAGTGCCATAGTGAGCTTGCATAGCGGTTGAGGGCACCCCGGGCTCCCATCCCAGTCCTTCCCAGTGCTCCCAGTACCATGGTGAGCTCGCCCAGTGGTTGAGGGCACCCAGGGCCTCCATCCCAGTCCCTCCCAGTGCCATGGTGAGCTCACCCAGGCGGTTGAGGGTGCCCAGGGCCCCCATCCCAGTGCCTCCCAGTACCACGGTGTGCTCGCCCACATGGTTGAGGGCACCCAGAGCCCTTGTCCCAGTCCTTCCCAGTGCTCCCAGTATAATGCTGAGCTCGCCCAGGAGGTAGAGGGCGCTCACGGCCCCCATCCCAGTGCCTCCCAGTACCACGGTGTGCTCGCCCACATGGTTGAGGGCACCCAGAGCCCTTGTCCCAGTCCTTCCCAGTGCTCCCAGTATAATGCTGAGCTCGCCCAGGAGGTAGAGGGCGCTCACGGCCCCCATCCCAGTGCCTCCCAGTAGCTCCCAGTGCTCCCAGTACCGTGGTGAGCTCGCCCAGATGGTTGAGGGCCCCCAGGGCATAGAGCTGCTCCAGCGCCAGCACCAGCGTCTCGTGGGGCGGCGGGTCCAGGAAGTCGAAGTGGATGAGGTCGTTGATCCCTGGGGACGGGGACGTCACTCGCTGTCACCCCAGGCCACCCCAGACCCCTCCTGGTCCCTTGGGGTGTCCCCTCCACCCCAAAATGTCCCCAGTGTCCCCCCGGGGCCCTGAGCTGTGGCCCTGCCCCAAGGTCTTCCCCTGTCCCCAAATGTCCCTTGAGATGCTGCTGAGATGCCCCAAAAGCCCCCAAGATGCCCTTGAGATGCCACCTAAGATGTCCCAATGGTCCCCTGATGGTCCCCAAGATGCCTGGATGTCCCCTGTGGTGTCCTTGTGTCCCCCGAGGCCCCTTTATGCCCCCTCAAGGTGCCTCCTGAGATGCGTCGATGCCCCCCGAGATGCCTCCTGAGATGTCCTGACGCCCATTAAGATGTCCCAATGCCCCCCTAAGATGCCACCCTGTGCCCCAAAGCTCCCTAAGGCACCCCAACCCCTTCCAACATGTCTCCTAGAAGCCCTGATGGACCCCAAGATGCCCCAATCGCTCCTCAGATGTCTCCTGAGACGCCCTAACAGCCCCTACGATGCTCCAATGCCCCCTGAGATGCCTCCTGAGACGTCCTGGCAGCCCCTAGGATGCCCCAATGCCTGCTGAGGTGCCTCCTAAGATGCCCAAATGCCTTCTAAGATGTCCCAGTGCCCCCTAGGATGCCCTGATGCTCCCCAAGATGCCTCCTGAGATGCCGACAGCCCTTAGGATGCCCCGATGGCCCTCGAGATGCCTCCTGAGATGCCATGGTGGCCCCCGAGATGTCCCAATGCCCTTTGAGATGCCTCCTGAGATGCCCCAATGCCCCCTGTGATGCCTTGATGGCCCCAGAGATGCCTCCTGAGATGCTCTGATGGCCCCTAGGATGCCCCAATGCCCCTTGAGACGCCTCCTGAGATGCCCCAGTACCCCCTATGATGCCTTGATGCCCCCTGAGATGCCTCCTGAGATGTCCTGATGGGCCCTGAGATGCTCCAACGCCCCCTATGATGCCTTGATATCCTCTGAGATGCCTCCTGAGATGCTCTGATGGCCCCTAGGATGCCCCAATGCCCCTTGAGACGCCTCCTGAGATGCCCCAGTACCCCCTATGATGCCTTGATGCCCCCTGAGATGCCTCCTGAGATGTCCTGATGGGCCCTGAGATGCTCCAACGCCCCCTATGATGCCTTGATGGCTCCAGAGATGCCTCCTGAGATGCTCTGATGGCCCCTAGGATGCCCCAATGCCCCTTGAGACGCCTCCTGAGATGCCCCAGTACCCCCTATGATGCCTTGATGCCCCCTGAGATGCCTCCTGAGATGTCCTGATGGGCCCTGAGATGCTCCAACGCCCCCTGAGATGCCTCCTGAGATACCCTGATGGCCCCTAGGATGCCTCAATGCCCCTTGAGACGCCTCCCGAGATGCTCCAATGCCCCTTATGATGCCCTGATGGCCCCTGAGGTGCTCCAATACCCCTTGAGATGCCTCCTGAGAAGCCCCAATGCCCTCTAAGATGCTCCAATGCCCCCTGAGATGCCCCTATGGGCCCCGTAACACCCCCCAGCCCCCCATCTCACCGAGGCTCTTGAGGAGCAGGACGAGGGAGCCCAGGTCAGCACGTTGGATCTCGGGCACCGGCGTCTCCTCCAGCTCGTGCTGGAAGGCCCAGGCCGTGTAGAGGCGGAAGCACTTCCCGGGAGCCACCCGGCCCGCACGGCCCGCGCGCTGGTTCGCCGAGGCCTGCGGGTCATCGTCACTTGTCACCCGCAGGGCCATGGGGTGGGGGGGGACAGGGGGAACATGGAGGGACAAAGGACATGGCTGCCCATGGGGACCCAGAGGCTTGGGGACCTGGAGACCCAGAGATGTGGAGATCAAGGGACACGGGGACCAAGGGACATGGGGACACAGCGGGACAAGGGACATGGCAGCTCATGGGGAGCCGGAGATGTGGGGACCAAGGGACACGGGGGCCTGGGGACATTGGGATCAAGGGATGTGGGGACACGGGGGGACAAGGGACATGGCTGCCCACAGGGACCCTGAGGCATGAGGACCTTGGGACCCAAAGAAGGGCCATGGGGACCTGGGGATCCAGTGACATGGGGACATGGGGACCAAGGGACGTGGGGACACGGGGGGACAAGGGACACGGCTGCTCATGGGTACCCAAAAGCTTGAGGACCTTGGGACCCAAAGAAAGGACCTGGAGAGCTGGGGACCCAGTGACATGGAGACCTGAGGACATAGGGACCAAGGGACATGGGGACCTGGGGACCGAGGGACATGGGGACAGGGGGATATGGAAATCAAGGGATGTGGGGACACAGGGACCCGGTGACATGGAGATCAAGGGATGTGGGGACACGGGGGG
>NW_009224940.1:4874-5126 GCF_000690835.1 Fulmarus glacialis
GTGAGGACCTTGGGACCCAAAGAAAGGATATGGGGACCTGGGGATCTAGTGACACGGGGACACAGGGACACGGAGACACGGTGACCAAGGGACGTGGAGACACCAGGACACGGGGACCTGGGGACACGGTGACCGAGGACCACGAGGACACCAAGACGCAGCTGCCCACAAAGACCCCGGGGACGCACCGACCCCCGCAGAAGGGAGGGGACACAGCCACCGAAGGGGACGGAGGTGGGACGGGGTGGGGGG
>NW_009224941.1:0-11613 GCF_000690835.1 Fulmarus glacialis
GGTCCAGTGGAGGGCCACAAAAATGATCAATGGGATCAACAGAAACACCTCTCCTATGAAGAAAGGCTGAGAGAGTTGGGGTGGTTCAGCCTGGAGAAGAGAAGGCTTTGGGGAGACCTTATTGCAGCCTTTCAGTACTTAAAGGGGGCTTAGAAGAAAGACGGGGACAAACGTTTCAGTAGGGCCTGTTGTGATAGGACAAAGGGTTTAACTAAAAGAGGGTAGATTCAGACTAGATATAAGGAAGAAATTTTTTACAATGAGGGTGGTGAAACACTGGAACAGGTTGCCCGGAGAGGTTGTAGATGCCCCATCCCTGTAAACATTCAAGGTCAGGTTGGCAGGGGCTCTGAGCAACCTGGTCTAGTCGAAGATGTCCCTCCTCATTGCAGGGTGGTTGGACTAGATGACCTTTAAAGGTCCCTTCCAACCCAAACTATTCTATGATTCTACGAAGTTGAAGAAGCAGCAGATCCCCCCAAATCTCCCCTCCCTTTTCCAGGTTGACAGAAGTCTGGGGGCCTCTGCTGAACTTGCTCCAGTGTATCGATGCCTTCCCTGTGTTGTTGGGGATCCAAAACTGGACTCAGCAATCCAGAGCCGCCTCACAAATGCTGAGTGGATAGGAGGGCAGGATAACTTCCCTGGTTCTGCTGTCTATGCCCTTGCCAGTACAGCCAAGGATGTGGCTGGGCTTCTTTGCTGCAGTGCTGTTTCCCAGATGATCAGCCCTAAGGCTGTACTGCTGCATAGGGCAGTCATGAAAAATAATTGTTTAGTGCAGTTTGTCTGGATCAGTGAGGAGCACAAATTCTGAACTAGTCAAAGAGATTTTGCCTAAGAACACACATTGGAATTAATTTTGCCTCTTTGGTTTAGAAACTGGGACTAGGATTGTAAGTCTTCACTTTTATGTGAAGGAACAGATAGACCCTGTTGCTCAGTTAAAAACACGCAAGAGGCCAGAGATCAAAATATTCTTCATCCTGCACAAACTGTCCCTGTCTTGCAGCACAGTTACGAAAGAAATAATCCCAATAGGCAGACTGAATTGAATGTTGTGTGGTTGGTGGTTTTATCTCCCTGTGATAGCTGAGCCAGAGCCTGGTTACCAGCGGATCTCTCCATGCTGTAAACCTTGAAACCTAGCAAAACAGGTGGTTTCACAGAAATTATTCTTCAGAAACCTTAGTGTAGTCACAACTGGTACTTACGTATCTGAAGGCTCCAGGGACCACTGGAGAGGTGTCTACCACGCTGCCATGGCAGAGTTGTCAGGCACTCGGGCTATCATGGGCTGAAGGTCAGCAGTTTCTTATCCTGGTATGGGTCGGCGGAAGATCCGCGCTGGATTAGGCTGGAAAAGCTGCAGCTGCGTCCAACATGATTATGACTTCCCAAAAGTGAGTCTGGAGCATGAATGGAACCTGTCTCAGATCTGTCCTACAGAGGTCACTGCAAACCCACTTCTGAGACAACTGCAATGCTGTTTCGCAATGCCATCACACTAACACTGAATGCAGGCTGAAGGCTCTTTGTCTATAAACAGTATTTACAGCTCGTGCCTGTTTGCACAGTGACAAATAAAAATGTCATGTATTCTTCATAGACAGATTCCATGTAACTGTGATACCAAGACATTAGCAAACACTCTGTTTTGACTTAACTTCTCTGAGCCAGGGAAAAAAAAAATTAGGACTCCAGGTCATTCTGCTTTTTAAAGATTGACCCTGAACTCTAAGTTGGAATAAAACTTGCACAATCTTGAATTTTGAATTTTGGATTTTCTCCTACCTTAAGTTTGATCTGCAGTTTCAAAGATGTCTATGTCATTGTTTCTATGATTTTTGGTGAAAGATTTTTATTGTTCGGTAATACTTAAGAGTGGTGAAATAAAGTGTTTCAAATTAGAAAAAATGCTAATAATACCCTTGAAAAAACAGTTTCAAGATTTGGAGTGAACCTAAGATTGCATTTTAGCAAAAAGTTCTGTCAAATATTTGCCCTCACTTAACAACAATGTGATTATATTTAATAATGGGTTTATTTTTCAGATGAGAGTTAAGTGTTTATCTGCAGTGTTGGAGTGCAAGGGGTGAAGGGACATATGGTGCTTCTTTTCCCATGACACTGTTTTAGGAACAGTGTTTCTAAACCACTGAAATAAGCTTTAGGAAAAAAGCTCAGTTCATGCTTCTGGCTACATGCTACATTAGTCTTTTTAAAATTTATACTAAAGGAGCACATACAGGCTCAAAGCCAGATTAGGGCCTCATGGTGTTTGATTTAGCACCTTCTTGATTCATGAGCTGATGAAGCCCCAGCTTTGGCTCTGGTGGGACTCTGCAGCCAGTGCTTGGAAAGACTGTGTGAACTCTGTTTTCCCATGCACGAGTCCTGGGATTAGAGCCTCACCACTTCTCAGAGTGACCCTGGTCAGACTCTAGACATGTGGTAAGACGTATTCCTGCCTTAAAGACCCTGCAGTCTAGATAGACAAATTGAGCCATAGCAATGTGATTTCCCTGTGGGGATGTGAGGCACATAAATTTCAGAGGCCTGCTCAAGAACAGTCAGAAAATGTATAGCTGACCCCTTGGACATTTGTGCTTCCTTCTAGATGTGACTTCTTTGGATTCTGACCCTCTAAAACTGCCATAGACTTCAGTCTGGGATGAAATTAAGGCCTTCTGTGACATAAGGTAAAACAGTGACAAGGAGCCAAGTTGTGCAGTTGATAGGCTTGAGCGAAGGGATGCCATCCAAAGGGACGTGGACAAGCTTGAGGAGTGGGCCCATGTGAACCTCATGAAGTTCAACAAGGCCAAGTGCAAGGTCCTGCACTGGGTCAGGGCAATCCCCAATATCAGTACAGTCTGGGTGGTGAATGGATTGAGAGCAGCCCTGCCGAGAAGAACTTGGGAGTACTGGTGGATGAAAAGCTGGACATGAGCCAGCAATGTGCACTCGCAGCCCAGAAGGCCAACCGTATCCTGGGCTGCGTCAAAAGAAGTGTGGCCAGCAGGTTGAGGGAGGTGATTCTGCCCCTCTGCTCTGCTGAGACCCCACCTGGAGTACTGCATCCAGCTCTGGGGCCCTCAGCACAGGAAGGACATGGACCTGTTGGAGCGGGTCCAGAGCAGGGCCACAAAAATGATCAGAGGGCTGGAATGCCTCTACTATGAAGAAAGGCTGAGAGAGTTGGGGTTGTTCAGCCTGGAGAAGAGAAGGCTTTGGGGAGACCTTATTGTGGCCTTTCAATATATAAAGGAGCCTTACAAGAAAAATGGATAGAGACATTTTACCAAGGCCTCTAATGATAGGACAAGGGGCAATGGTTTTAAACTGAAAGAGGGTAGATTTAGATTGGACGTAAGGAAATTTTTTATGATGAGGGTGATGAGACACTGGAACAAGTTGCCCAGAGAAAGTTGTGGATGCCCTATCATTAGAAGTCTCCAAGGTCAGGTTTCACAACTTGATCTGGTGAAAGATGTCCCTACCCATGGCAGGGGGGTTGGACTACATGATCTTTAAAGGTCCCTTCCAGCCAAAACCATCCTATGATTCTATGATTCCAACTAATAAAGCCCCCTGGTTGTTGATTTGCTTTGGAGTAAAGAAAAAATCTGAATTTATAGTGAAATGCAGAATCTTGAAAAAAGATACTTGAATACAGCCACTTTATAATAACAAAAGGTGACTCCAGAGTCTGTCATGCTTGAATACCAGCCAAAAATAAATCCACTGATTTTACGCCTGTTATTTGAGGTATCAGCATCTTCTGTTGCCCATACAGTAAAGGGTGTATAGTAAGAAGCAGATTAATCTCCAAGTGAAGCTATGTTATAACAGCTGCTCTATCTTGAGCTGAACCTAAGAAATCACCTAATGATCTTACTATGCCATGTAACAGAAATTATCTTAGGAGCTGTGATTACAATATGGCAATTGAAGACAGAGGTGGCTGGGATTATTTTCTATGCGGTTTATATTACTAATGTATTAGTTTAATCTGTAATTTTAAAAAGATTCACCATTTAGCTTTAATAGTTGGCCAACTTCCAAAATACCTCATCCAAAGCAGGGAGAAAGGAGAGTAAAATTTCATTCTATTAAGCCCTGAGGTAGTGTGGTCTTTGAAGGTACAGGTTTTCAGGAGCTCCAGTAATACCTGAGTGAAAAAATGTGATGCTAAGCTCTCACTAAATAAGACCCAGGGCCTCATTCTCATGTTTGGGTGCCCTTTTCTTACTTTCTTTCCTTCCCAAAAATAACAGGGCCTGTAGGACAGTCCTGACTTGGCAAATATATTCCATGGAGCAAGGAACTCAAACAGCACAAAAATATCTGGCAAAGGAGAGAGGCTGGCTGAAGAAGCATACAGCAGTTTTCCCTCTCCCAGCCACTATAACATCAAGTCAAGAAGCACTTATGAATGTATTCATGGCACAGCAATGAAAGTTAATGAGCATCTACTTGTGAGGTCAAGGTTTTGATTTGTGCCAGTACACAAATGTATATGTTTTAAAAAATCATTAGCTTGAGAAAAGTGCTTCAGTTCACCCATGTTTTCTAGCTAGACTGCATTTCTTTTTGTATTTTCCTTCTTTTCTAGCATCTCTACCTTGTGAGGCACAAAAAATCATGGCTGCAATCCAGCTAAACATTTAAAACTTGCTTAATTGTAAATATTGTTAAATTTTTCTATTGAAATCCAAACCAATTCAATTACTTCTTCATGTGTCGGAAATGTTTCCCTGTAATAGTAACATGCAGTGCTGTGAAAATTCCAGAAAAAAAAGCGTATGAGCAATGCAATGCAACAAAAACTCTTTTAAGTATTGCCAGTTGTTACTGACATGCAATATTGTTTTATTTTGATGGCTATAGGCATACATTAGACATTGATATGATTACTTTGGTTTGGATTCTTGAGTGTATATATGTGTATTTGTGTGTACATATATTCTCTCTGGAGATACAGTACTTCTTCTTGAAAAAAAATAGCTTGTGCCAAAGCTCTTGGATGCTAATAGGAAAGAAAAAGGTGACACAATGTTTTTTAAAGATTATTAGTATTTAATTTTACTGTTTCTCTGTGGTCAAGTTTTTCCACAATTTATGTATCCCCAGGCTATGCAACATTATGTGTCATCAGAGCTGTCAGAAAAAAAAGAACCATTTTAGCACATAGTACACTTTGCATCTAAACCAGCAACAACAGGCAGTCTAAATTCAGCTGCACAAGAAATAATTTACATGAGTTTCTGAAAGTCAGGACTCTGTCTTCATAACAGGTTTAACTGGGAATCTAGAAAAGAAAAGGTAGGAGATCTCATTAAGTGTCACAGCACTTCTCTGGAGAGGTTGGAATATTTTTCTCCTAAAGCTAAAGGTTGCTGGATTTGTTTGTCTAATTCTCTAATTTCTCTATATTGTAGATTTTTTCTGACAATGTCATTTTTCCAAGTCAGCTCCATCTTATATCTATGAATGCCAGAGGTTTTTGTGGAAATGCAAACCCCTTCAGTTACTGAGCACAGAAAATTAGTAACTTAGGCTTTGAATGAAGAGATATTAAAAGGGAGCTTTAAGTGCCCTTACAGAATAAACTAAATACATAAAAAAGCAGCATATCAGAAGGATAAGAATATGTTTTTAGCAATGTGGAGAAAATGGATATAAATGTACCTAAATCACTTATTCTTATGGATTTGTACTGTCAGGCTCACAGAAGTTAGTGAAGTGCATAGGCATATCACAGAGTATAATTTCGTGTAGTATAAGAAATAATAAGTAAAAACACAGTAGGAAGCATTCAAAAGCTGAAGTGACTAAGATAAATTTTCAAGTTCATTGTGTGAGCATTTGGTTTCATGCTGTTGCCTAAAAGTCTTGGGAAGTACTTTCCACCATGGCCTATCAGGGTTATAGCTTGAACATAGGTGTAGAAATCTGAAAATAGAAACTAAAATAGTGGGATCTAATCTGCAACATTTGCTGTAATGCAAATGTGCTGAACCACAGTCAAGCTATAAGCCTTTGGGACTGGAAAAAATACAGAATTTTGAGATAATGGGTTTCTAGAAGTTCTTGTACTTTTGAAATTATTATGAAAGACGACACTTGTCAATTTCAATGTTTTTACAGAAACAACGTTTCTGCAATTCTGCAGTACAGAATACTACAGTGTTAAATTAAAAGTACACCAAAGATACTGATGTCACACTAAATAAGCTATAGCTTACTAATAAATTTAGGTGCATTTCTGGATTTTTGATCACTTTCGAGACACACCATATTGCTAGCAAGAGTGGAGCATGTGACCTGTTTATACTCTTTTCTGTTTAGAGTCCTTTTAACAACAACAAAGTAGTGTAATAGGGAATTAGCAACAACTACATGTTGTCTGTGCAATGTGCACTACTGCAGCTTAGAGTACAAAACTCAAATGGAATTAAGTAAAGACTGTAGTACTAGATCACCATGGCTGGTTTTATATCCATTCTACAAATGGATAAAAAGAGAGAAGTTGTTAGTGTTGCTTTACACAAAATCAAGGCAAGACTCAGGATCTGAGTTTCTAATCCACTATATCCCTGTACTTTAAGATTCTTATAATCATAGAGCTAATGAAATGTGAAGATATATATACAGTTATATGAACAGGGTTATATGAGTGTGTACTGTTGTGAGAATGAAGTCAGGAAAGTCAGTATTCTGACACTTGGCTAGCACGTAGACACCTTTCTTATTTCTAACATGCGTCTAAACACAAACTTCTGAGAATACTGTGTGACCAGCCCTGTATCTGGACCTTGATTTAACTTCAGTAAAGACTATAGGAGTCTTCATCTGATCCCAAGTAGGGAAATACTCTTTTAGGAAGTATATTCAACTGTGCAGAAGCAGAAGACATGAGAGAAACAAATGCTGACAGTGAAATACATGATGCTAGGAAAAAGTTAGACTTCTAATCTATCAGAATGAATTGCATGTAAAGTTGGACAAAAAAAAGGTAGCATCAAATTGTTCACATGTTGTTTTTAAATTGCACATCTTCTCATAGTGGACACATACTAAACAATGAAAATAAGGGAGTCTGGGTGATTTTCTTAAAGACATGGTATAAAGTACAAAGTCAATACACCTTTTACTTGGGTTTTAGCATTGATTGAACAAGCCTGAGAAAGAGTATTTTTTTATAATGAGGATAACCTCTCCCTGCCCCTACACCACCAAAAATTTTAACTTTACAACTTTTAAATTTTTCATCTGCCAGATTGGATGATACAGCATCACTAATTGTAGTGACCTACATGGTGCACACATCTTCCTCTCCTATTGTATTTAAACACAGGAAGGGTGACCGGTCATCTCAAATCAGTTTACTGAAGTGACAGCCCATTCTTGTTCTCCCTTCTACGGCTTGGGACAAAACCCATGCTACACGGGCACAGTCAGACTGGACATATCTTAGACAGTGTGGAAGGAGCATAGGAGCTTTCTCCTGCTGTCAGCAGGCAGACTTCTGAAGATCTGGGGCTACCTCTAGCAGTCAGCGTGCCTCTTCCCAAAGATGACATAGAATTTAGAGAAGGGTTTGGGGGAAGCACATCTATGAAGCTATTGCTGTTGCATGTATAGTATTGCCATGGAAAGCCTATTACCTGGAAAAAGGCAACAGATCTCTCCATGAGTAGCCATGCATATGGATTTTGCAGGTTTGGGGTGAATTGATCAACATCTGATTGATTAAGGACCTACTTTTTAATGTGCTTTCCACCAGTATTTTCTGAACTACATTAGTTCGTTGGGTGGAAATCCTAAGATACTACAGTCATGAAAGCTAACTACATACATGTAGGTATCTATTTCAGGGTATGAAGTATAATTCAACACTAAAAATCAGTGTTGAAGTGAGTAGGTACAGAAACAAGAGTAGGATAAAAATTGCAGTGGTATGTGCATACCACAGAAGTGATTAATAAAATGCTTACTCTCCCAAAACAAGAAAAGTGAGTTTCAACATTGCACTTATCAGCTGTTCAATCTTAAATTGCTAGAGCCTACAAAAGAAATCATTATTAATATCAGAAGATCTTACTGTAGGACAAACAAACAGTAGTTCCACTTTATCGCAGCGTTTTCTTCTAAGGTTTCTAAGTGGACTGTGGGAAATTTCCTTCTTTGCTTCTTACTTCACCCTCAATTAGCGTCCTACCTATAACGCTATTTCTAGCAGTGTCAGTCACCAGGGAACGGTATGGATGTCACGCCAGCTCTTGATGCTGAAATCTCTTATACTCTCTGAATGGAAATTAGGCATGTTTGGTTTACTATAATTTGGTCCACATCAAACTCAATTTGACTTCAAATTCTGGTCAGGCATGAAGACTGAGGTTCGCAGTCAAATGTGGCCCCTCTGTTCTCTTCACCTATTTGTTGATGTACGTGATGTTCACACTTTGTGACCTGAACCCCAGTGTATGAAATACCTAATGAAAATGTCAGTTAACTATTGATATCTGACTATGCTAGCTAAACTGCATTCCAAGATATTGGGGTGCAAAACATTTTTTCAGTCTTGCTACAGAAATGCAACAAAATTAATTTGTCTTATAATCTTTCTACCTAGTTTTCTCTCCTAAGCATTCAGTACTGCTGCTTTTGGTATACGGAAGAGAGAGATGAGGAAAACTAAAACCAGCTTGTCACGTTCCTTGTTCTCTATTCCCTCTGCTACAATGGCTTTCCTCTGGCCCCTGAAGGAAAAAATTTGACTTTCCACAAATTACGCTTCATTGACCAGAAAGTCATTCCCTTACTCAAAAAGCCCTCCAAAAATACCAGTAAACAAAATAAATAATTTCCTCCTCATGCAGTTTCTCTCTCCCCATTGAATGAGCTCTTTTCAGACATCTTTAGCCACTCAGCATCTCCCTTCATTTCACCCAGAAACATGGTCTTTCTCTAGGACAAAGGAGACAAGGATTTATGTGAGCAGGTGTCTTTTCCAGCATACCTGGTAGTAACACTCTCTTGGACAACAAACCCAGTGGCATAATGCAACCAGAATCAGGCTAGAAAGAGACAGGAGCGGCACTGTTGGAGACTGTGTTATTCCAACAGCCTATGAGGGGTGGGGGGACCGAGAAAAAGAAGAAAGAGAGCATGTATTTTTTCTGAAAAAAATGTTTGGAAAAATGCTTCTGTGTTTGACAGTTTGTAGACTGAAGGCTTAATTTAAAGGCGCACTGTACCCTCATATAGCATGTAACTATACAATTCCTCGAGAGGTAACTAAAAGATTTTACTGAACTAAGAAAATTTAACTGGGACTGAAGTGATAAAAACCAATTTTTATCCTCAGGTCTTGGCTGGATGACAGAATAAGATCACAGATATTGCTGTGGATTCTGACACAGTGAACTTTAATGTATCCTTTTCTGAATCCACTACCTCCATTAGACACATGCTTTTAGCTAGGGGGAAGAAAATTTGCAATAGAGAAAAACAAGTTCAATGTAATAAAGAGCAGTAGTTTTCTGAAGGACTAAGGCATAGCCTTTTCATCATCAAGATGGATACTTTATGTGTGGAATGGGTATCATTCCACAAGTACATGGGAATATGCAGGCTCATACTGATGGGTATCAACATGCAATGGTATTACCCACTAAGAAAACTTCAGATGTTCTCATTTTTAATATACTTATTAGTCTTATCTGGTTTATTTTGCATAAACTTCACTTGCTTCTTCAGCACATCAAAAATTAAGGATGATCTTTAGATGTGAGTTGCGGTGTCTAATGTTAACTTTGGTAATGTGAGATCTTTGTTGTCCTCTTTGCTCCCTGCTCAAAATACTTCTCAGTGGGCTTCAACCACGACAGCAAAAACTCTTCCCCTGTGTGTAAAGGCTGCCTTTACCTTGTGTTTTAGACCATGCGTTTCTCAAGGTGGTACACTGCTAGGATCCATCACTTTTTTCAGTTGAAGAACTGAGGCAATTTGCTTCCCATAGATAAGAATGACTTAATAAAGAAAATCGATTTTTTAATGGCTGTCAGATTTGTTTTCTGAAAATACCAACATCATCAGTATTTATTTAAACCAATTTATTTAAAGCAAATTCATTATTTATTTAGTTGCTTTGGTAGTTTTGAATTACAATGAGTATTTTGACAATTCCCTTTTTTTAATGAGCCTGTTTTGTTGGCTAAACCTGTATTACTTATTTGCAATGTGAGTCTACCACTATTGTTACAGTGGCTACCGTGTCAGTCCAGGGATAACCCTTGAAATTTTTAGTGAGGAGTTCCAATTAAAATATAATTGCATAGAAAATTCTGGCATATGGTACCAATAAAGAGACAGTAAAGAAAATGGATACTTTAACTCATTGGGCTCACAACTAAATTTTGTGCTTTCACGTGGCAAAGACCCCTCCTTCAGTTGTCAGTTCTTTTAATAGGCTTTTTAAAGTGAGGCACAGCTTACAAATACTTTTGTTTTAAATATGCTATATATAGTAATTTTATTTAGAAGTGACTCACTGCCTATCCATACACTTCGAAACAAAAAGACTGAAAAGCAATGTAACCTTACACGAAAGCCTGAAGCCTCAACATCTCCACTGTGTTTTCTAGGTGTGTAAAGAACACACTATGTTGTCTTCTTATCAACTTTACAGTCACATTAATTTGATGTAATATGAGTGAATGGCAAAGGAGCTTTAGCTCAGAAGAGCTTATTCAGCTAAGGAGATCAAGGCTGGCCTTGAGGAGCCCAGTGATCTGGGCACACCATGACGTGTCCCCCCCTCCTCAACCCTCCACCTAACGGCTCTTGCAGCGCAGCAGGGATGCAGGCTTCCCTTCTCCTTGGAAGAAGCGATCAGGACAGCCACGGTGCCACTCTCATTCTCTGAGAATTACAATTAACATATGTTCTAAGTGCTGGGCTGATCTTGCTTTGCATGAAGGGCCTGAGCCTGCTGCACTCTTCCAGTGCCCATGCAGGCAGGTGGGCCCCGCTGCTCCGAGACTGCTCTGCTGACAGCATGCCCTGCCACCACGTCTGCATGTTCGTGCCCATTAGAGTAACAGGAAAATTTGCTGCTCTCTGAGCCTGGCTTTTCAGCTGCTTATCTTCAACTCATTTACACTGTCAATTCCCCAGTTACAGCAGAGGGGAATAAAACCTACCCAAACTGAACCAAGTAACACGTTTCAATTACTAGGCCATGCCCTCCATGTATAGGAGACTCCTCCTGAGCAATGTGTGCTCTTCGCGGCACGTACCTCTGGGCTGCAAGTGTTTCTGCAAGAGGCTGATCAACGGCCTGGGGGCTATATCCCTGGGCCTTTCTGGGTGAGGGAATGGATGTAGCAGATCCGCCTGAATATTTTCCTTCCAATTTTTCTTTACCCATTTCCAGTCCGCTGGTGTTTGCAAGCAGGATCCCCACTTTATAACAGAGAAGAGCTCCTTCGTTCACACCACATTCCTAAGACGTGCACAGGAAAGTGCCACCAGGCATCAAGCCCCTTCATCCTCTTTCCCACCCCTAAGGTATTGTCCCCCTTCTTTACCTGCTCCTTTACC